>NC_045547.1:64825548-65054278 GCF_009769535.1 Thamnophis elegans
AATAATAAAAAATTTAAATGCCAATGTATTTCTTAGAAAGTAAGAGACAGTCTGAGAAAATAACAATGAAGTATCTTTATTGTTGTTAAATTTTGTTTTTAATAAAGATATGTTCAAAAATACAAATGTTAGGAAATTTGCTTCTGCACGTCAGGATAAGAATTGCATATAACTAGTGTATTCAAATATGTCTTTTAAAAAGTTTGCATTTAACACTATCTCCCAATAAAAATCTAATTAGGTTTTTGGAGGTGATTATTTCCTAATTTTTGTCATTCATACAAATGTATTAGGGCAGATAAAAATCAATAATTCTTTTTTAAAAATGGGAAAAATGGATTTTTAAAAATGTAAATTGGATTTTTAAAATTTTTATCAAATTTATTTTAATAAAATGCTTTTAAAGTAAAAATCCATCTAAAGATAATTTTCGATTTAAGATACATTAATAATTTAGTTTATTCAGCCTGAAATGGAGATTAGTTATGTAAGATGAGGCTGTTTATTCTGCAATATTGGGACTGGGTGAGTCAACAGCTGGTCAGAGGAGCTGCTGTTGTGGGACAGATGATTTAAATCAAGGCTTTTTACTAGTGATTTAAATCAACTGTATTTAAATCAAATCCACTATGAAATGTATTAATATCATGAAGCCTTGTGTGGCCTAAGGGCAGTATACCTGAGAGAATATTTGTTTCCAATTGTTTCTGGCCCTCAGTACATTACAGCAGAGTGGATATGCTCTAGATGCCCCCAATTAAATATTGCCATCTTGTGGGATCAAGGAAGCATGCTCTTTCTGTCACAGCCTCTGGAATAGCACTTTGGCTTGGTCCCTCTGAGGCCCGAGTCTCAGTAAGGCAGGGGGCTGCTTCTTCTTGAACTCCCTCTACTTGCAGATCCCCACCCCTTCTCTGCCCTTATGCCCCGCACAATGGCACTCCTTGGTTGTGGTGATGGTGGCAGTACCAGGGCTGAAGTACAGGCCTGGTGCTTTCAGCAATCTCAGCTGGCCCTCATTGCTGCAAGGCCTCTATTTCAGCCAGCAGCATTGCTGGTGCCTCTTCTGAGCCTGAAACCACATGCCACAACTAGCCAGGCATATTCTTCTCCAAATCATGTGTGCCGTTTTCCAAACTATGAGGACATGTACAATTTGCAGAATGGTGTTTGAAGTCTCGGGGAAAAAGGCTTAGTGCAGCAAGCAGCTGTTTTGCATAGGGCCGGGCTGAGTATGCCTCATCAGCAGTGGGAGGAAGCCAGTTATGGCCAGCTGAGTGTGGTACAGCCAGCGAAGCACAAAGAACTTTCCGCTGCGGTGGCTGGCTGCAGGGTTTGAGGTAGCACTCCTTAGTGGCTGTAGTGGTACTAGAAACTGAAATAGAAACTCTGGTGGAGGTGGCTGACGGAAACTGTTGAAGGGCCTCAGCCTCTACTTCAGCCCTACTGCCACTGATGCTACTGCCACATGCCACTGTGCAGAACAGTCAAAATAACAGAGATGGGCAGGTGGGGAAGCACCCTGAGGTCATAAACACAGGCAGGTTATCAAGCACCCAATTCTGATCATGTGACCAAGGGGTGCTGCGACAGCTATAACTTTGGGGAATAGGCATAAATATAAAGAAGGGTAATGACTCTTTGATCTTCATATTACGCTGGACAGAAAACACCATATTTTGTAAAGAGCCAAAGAGTCCCCAGTCTTGATCAGAAAGCAATCCAATGCGGTTGGTGTTGCATTAGGTTAACTGGGAAAACCGAACTGTAATCTTCACAACACCGCAAATCCATTATTTGGGGCAAAATCATTTTCAGACCATGCGGGTTAGCCCTTAAGAGTTGTTGTGGAGATAACATTTGGGGGCAGACCATCAAAAAAGCAGTGGCACAGTGGTTAGAGTGCAGCACTGCAGTATTTCAGCTGACTGCTAGCTGCAGTTCAAATCTCACCGGCTCAAGGTTGACTCAGCTTTCCCAGGTGGGTAAAATGAGGACCCAGATTATTGGGGGCAATAGCCTGACTCTGTAAACCGCTTAGAGGGGGCTGTAAAAGCACTATGAAGTGGTATATAAGTATAAGTGCTATTGCTATCCTATATGCCACCTTGAACTCTGAAATGTTATAAATGCAACCAATTAATACACCATCTAACCCAGTGGTTCTCAACCTGTGGATAGGGACCTCTTTGGGGGTCAAACCACCCTTTCACAGGCTCTCCTAAGACCATCAGAAAGCACATATTTTTGAAAAAATACAGAAAACATAAAATAATTTTATGATTGGGGGGTCACCACAACATGAGAAACTGTATTAAAGGGTCGGGATAATAGGAAGGTTGAGACCCACTGGTCTACTGGGAAAACCAAAATCTCTTGCACAACCAAATGAAAAAAAAAAGTGTTTAATTGCATTTGGGCGGTGGGTGGGATTTTCCAAGCCACCCAGTCTTCGGGAGTGGTGGCCATAGCAAATCTATTAACTTAATATAGTAATAAAATTATTAAAAATAATAAATAATATAAAATCTATTAATCTATTCAGTTGAATTCCTGTAGGCCTAACAGTTCGCCTATCAAGCTCTTATTTTTCCTAAGTTTTAGCACAGAAAAGCGTGATACGAATTTGTTCTCACTGCCCTTTTTTTAAAAACCATCCAAGCAATTATTATTAGTCCAAGGGGGGGAAAAACACCAAGTGACCTCCGTTCTTCTACCTCGGGCCGACTGAGATGCCTCTTCGACCTCCTGCTCGGCGTTCCGCCAGAAAAACGAAAAGCCCTTGGACAAAAGCTGGATCATTTCACCCCAAGCCTCCAGACACACCCAGCAAGGCCTCCTCCAGGCGCACTAAAACCCTGCGAACGACGCCACGTGCCTCCCAACTCCTTTTCTCCGCCGCGCGCCGGCTGTCCGGTCAAGGTCCGCCCAGCCTGGAAGGGAGCTTTTTCCGCTGGTACGCATGCGCGCGCGATGAAAGGCAGCTGTAGTGCCGTTCATGAGGAGAGGGATGTGTAACGGGTTGCAGGGCCGGGAAGGGAAGAAAAAGGGGGTCCTCCTTTGCCTTTTCCTAATTTAAATCCCGCTCCCCTTCCCGTCTCGTCTCTCGTGACAGGTGGGTATGATGAGTTCCCCCCCCCCACTTTGTCCTCAGCGGTCTTGCACCCTAATCCGTTCGGAGCGTTCCCCAAGTCATCGGTGTCTCTCTCGGCGTCCCCAGGCCGAACCTGTCTTCCAAGTGGTGCCCCGGGTCGGCTGATTCCACCCCGGAGAACTTTCCGACGGTGGGACTACGGCCCCCATAATTCCTAACCGTATGGGAAAGCCCTCTCTCTCTCTCTCTCTCTCTCTCTCTCTCTCTCCCTCTCCCTCCCTCCCCCTCCCCCTCCCTCTCCCTCCCTCCCTCTCTCTCTGTGTATTTAATATGTATAAAGTATCTTACACAAGATACACATCTTTTATATTTACACACATACATATATTTACACACACATTGAAGACAGATGCACTTTAATGGGAAAGCAATATGTGTGTGTGTATAGTATGTATTTCATATGTATATAAGGTGTGTCTTACACAAGATAAACATCTTTTATATTTACTCACATACATATATTTACACACACATTGAAGACAGATGCACTTTAATGGGAAAGCAATATGTGTGTGTGTGTATAGTATGCACTATGGCCCCCATAATTCCTAACCGTATGGGAAAGCTCTCTCTCTCTCTCTCTCTCTTTCTCTCTCTCTCTCTCTGTCTCTCTCTCTCTCTCTGTATTTAATATGTATAAAGTATCTTACACAAGATACACATCTTTTATATTTACACACATACATATATTTACACACACATTGAAGACAGATGCACTTTAATGGGAAAGCAATATGTGTGTGTATAGTATGTATTTCATATTTATATAAGGTGTGTCTTACACAAGATAAACATCTTTTATATTTACTCACATATATTTACACACACATTGAAGACAGATGCACTTTAATGGGAAAGCAATATGTGTGTGTGTGTATAGTATGCATTTCATATGTATATAAGGTGTGTCTTACACAAGATACACATCTTTTATGTTTACACACATATTTACACACAATGAAGATGGATGCATTTTAATGGGAAAGCTCTCTCTTTCTGTGTATAGTATGTATTTCATATGTATAAGGTGTCTCTTACACAAGATACACATCTTTTATATTTAAAAGTCTGCAATTTTCTTTAAAAAAATTTAAAGGCAGCACTGGTAAATTTCAATAGGTTACTAGGATCACATTTTTACCTTGCATTCGCCTCAGTTGATGGAGTTATCAAGAATCATGTGGCAAAAAAAAACCCTCATGATACAAGCATATAGGGATTGTGGGGGGTCAAAAAAGTCAAGAGGGCTGTTTTGCTTTGTTATTGAGGCATTGGCATGCACCTCTTACAAGGAAATTATGTAGCTTTGGTGACGACACAATGAAGATGGTTAGTCTTGCCCTTTTCCAGGATGCTTGTCTATTCTAGTTTTTAGGCATGGTAATTTCCTGCAAGTATTAAACACAATTGATCCTATTTAGCTTTGCAAAACCGGATGAGGTTGATCAGTTATTTCTATCATTGCTATATGCCTAAATCGTGATTGACAGAGCACGGAACTTGATAAAATTATACCAAATAATCCATATTGTAACTGAACACTTGCATCCCCAACAAGGTTATGAATATTTTCTGTGCTGTTTGCTCAATTCCTTACTCCATCTGACTTTTAATAGGAAGGAAGAAAGGAAAGAGAAAAAAAAAGTTGACTGCAAAGCCCAGCCCAGATCTGGGAATGTGCAGAACGTTCTATTCACAAACCAAAATATAAATTTCTGATGTTTCTGTCCATATGCAGAATGAAATGATTGGGTTTTTTTCCAAAAAATGAATGGAAATGTACCTTTAGGGATGAAGTGATTTAGTAGGGGCAGAGGAACAAATGAGAAAAACATAGGGAGTGTTTGTGGAAATGCTGACTGCAAGTATCAAAAATATCAGTTATGGCTGATGGGAGGAAAGAAAGTCAAGAGTTAGGAAGGTTGGGAGGCAGACTAGCTGGTGAGATACACCATTGTAGGGCATCAACAGCAGTTTCCATAGACATAAAGGAAGAGGAAAGCACTGTAGAAATGGAGGGCAGCCAGCACACAATTATACAGCAGAAAGATTAAGGTACCCTTGCCAGCCTTCTATTGTAGAATCTCTGGAATCCTCCAAATTTGGTTTTGGCTGAAATCCAGCACAACCCAACATCTCTAGGTTTAGTTTCAGCTGAACTGTGGCCAGCCAGAAACAGTTTGACAGAACTGCTGGAATGTGACTGTTTGTTTCAAGTTCAAAACAATACATGTTTTCTGTTTTATGCATACAAAGCACCAAATTCAACTGTAGCTTATGTTTTCAACATTTCCTCGCCTCCCCATATAAACTACAGAGGCATTCTTGGAAAATGGAAAATAGAGAATGGCTACAGTTGAGATTTCTTGGGAAATGCACGTTTCTCCCCAGGAGAACAAAAGAAAAAAAAAAATCAAAGATATACTGAAGTGGAAAAAAACCACTCCTGGATGACTTGAGCGACTGTTAATGAGCAAATCTATCTGTTTGCCTTCTAATGAAGAGGGTTCATGATTGAGCATCCCTCATTTATGAAACTATCCTTAACCTGGTCTCAAAACATCTTGGCTGCAAAGTTCATTTGCTGAAAATAATTGCCCTAACTTCACGCAAACCAGAGATGTCTATGAGTCAAAAAAGTAGCCATGATGCTGGAATCTAAGCTTTGCTTGGTTCTTGTGTCTGTGGTGCCACAGATAAAAACAAGCAGAGATTTAGTCAAATGACCATTTTGAGGATTTTTAAAAAACCTTGCTTTGTAGATACCCCTATTACTAACTATGTTTGAACCCATGTTTGGGAGCAGGACTTTATGCACAGTGGAGAAGTGTGTGCAAAGGACACTACAATAAGTGAAATGGCTTTTTAATGGCTATATTGACAAAACAAATGAGTTAGAGCTAGTTTATGTGGGCTGCTATCTAATGGCCATTTGAAGATTTGCACCAGATCTGATGTATGCATATAACCTGGGTGTATATATAAGTCTGATATAGGTTGGATAGTACATTCATTACATGAGACCAATTGCATACAGATAAAAGCTAGGTATTATAATTGTGCCATCTATTTCCTTTTTGCCAAGAAAAAATAGTGTCTCAAAATACTTTCTCTCTTAAAATTAGCATAGACAGAAATATCGCTTTTCAGACTTCTATGCTGGAGTTGTTTTTTAGTTTCAAGGAATGTTAAGGCAGTACAAAATGTCATCATTCCAGTAAACAGTGTGCCAGTTGCTTAAGAGAAGATGGCATTCTTAATAGTATTTAATTTAACAAGTAGAGAGTTAAAGATTATATAAAACAAAAGTATTCTAATATTCTATGAGAGAATATATATTTATCTTTATTCTAAATTTCTCTCTACAAAACTCGACATATATAGAAATGTGCATTTCATATAATAATGTGCAGTTTTTATGTAAAGGACTAAATGGAAATATTGAATAATAATATTGTTTGTATTTTCAAACCTTGTTTTTAACCTTTCATTTTAATGAAAGTTAAAAGACATTTGGAATTAATAATACTTTCAAGTGGGCATGTTTGAGTTTCTGACATACAACCACTGTCCATGTTTAAGTTTCTGACTCCTTTTTTCTTCTGATCCTCTTTTTACAATGCTGTTTGTATTGTGGGGAAAAATGGAATAATTTTGCAGGTATGACCTAGGCCTAGGACAACACAATCCTATATGTGTTTTTCAAAGTAAGTCTATTAGACACAGTAATGTGTTATGTTTGAAATTATAATTTCTCAGTATCATAACATAAATATGATTAAACAATCATGCTGTATGATATATGTTATGTTGTATATTATATGCTTTAATTTTCAGCAGCATGGAACTTTATCTTGAAGTTCTTGAGAACTATGATGGAAAAACCTTGTGAAAATATGGTGTAGTAGTTTTGTAGTATCTACTCTTCATTAACATTCTGTTGGCATTTTTATGTTCCCTTGCCTGAGTTTTTTTTTGCTGTGCTTTTGTTCTTGTATGAATAGATCCTGTTCAAAGCCAAAGTGGAGGAGAAAATTTTTCAAAGGGTGCATGAATCATTACACAGTGAGACTATAACAAAGTCTCCAGACAGCTCTACTCACCAAACTGTTCAAAGTTGACTATTAAACTTCTCAGTTTAAGGTATGTATGGCTTTTTTGCTGGGCTGATATATGCATAGATAAGTTATAGTAATCAGTCTGTGCTGTAAGTAATGTAATAATTTAACTGGATACCTTTGATTAGTTGTATAGAAGAAAGTTTTTTGTCACGCAATAATTACAACTGAAATGTCAGGTTCAGTAAAGATCTTTTGCCATTTTTCTAGTACTTGCTGGTTTTCATAAGCAAATAAAATTTAAGAAACAGTATATAAATGAACAGTTATTCAGTTCATGGTAAAATTAATGTTTATTAAGAAATTGTGCACATACATTGAAATTTACTCAAATCTAATTAATAAGATATATTCCAATTTACATAAACTGATAGAGACCACTTTCTAGTTTCATAGTGTAATATTTTGTAAGTTATAATAGAAAACTGTGAAATACTTTATCAGGATAGTCAATTAAAATTAGAAATAAATTATTAAATAGTTTATCCTTAGGCCAAAACAAATTGATGTGTAACTTAAATCTTAACACTTAAATAGGGCTAAATTTTGCCATCTATGAAATAAATCTGGACTGAGAGGTTAATATCTTCATTTCTATGCAATGAAATGTGTGCAGTAATATGTATATTAAGAATTAGTAATATCACATAATAAAACTGAAGATACTAAAAGAAGCAGGGGTCTTTGTCATTATTATTATTAGATCTTTATTTTACCTTATTTTTAAAAAATACACATTTCTGTCAAGTCAAGGCATAGCTTGGAAAATAAATGAAAATGGATATTTTGTCTTTAAAGCATTATGAAAAAGGAAGAATCTTACAGGGAAGAATTTAGTTATGATAGAATGCCAACTTTGGAACGTGGAAAACAACAAAATGGAAGTTATGTTCCAGATATTAAATCTAGCAATCTACAGCTCTCCAAAAAATTTCATCCTTGTTTCTTTTATAAAACATGGATTTATTCATTGCTGATGGGGGTAAGTACAAGAAATTGTTCAGATCTACTTTAGCTGGTTACTACTTTCATGTACATGGAAAGCAAACATTATTATATTGTCATCTATTTAACTCAGTTATAGGCAGATTAGGGCTACGTGCAGTCCTTCACTTATAGTAATTTCAAATAGTCTGTAGAAAGGATCATTGCAACTCCTGGTAAAAGCAGAAAGTTCATTGCCAGTTGTCTAAAAGGGAAAAAAAGCATCAAAAAGAGAAAAGAATGTTTGAATATAGAGCTTCCTTTTAGCAGTTGTTACACCCTTTTTGTATTCTCTCATGTGGCATTGCCTTCAAAGAAAGTAATAGGCACAAAATTGCTTTCAGCATGTCAATGCAATTTGGAAAAGGTTTATGTTATAGAGTGCAATTTTATCAGAGGTCAGTGCTGCCTATGAAGTATCTCCATGATGACATATTAAAATAAACATAAAAAGAATTCTGCAACACAAATGCAATTAGTTTATCAAGTTCTAATCACAGTATTCATTCTCAGTGTTTTTTCAAGAAAATGGGTGGCCATTTCTACTACCTGTGGCTGCACCTTTCATTGACTAATAATAATAGACATCCATCCATGCTGATGGATTACTTTTGGTGTGTGGTTTCAAGGAGAATAGCATCTGTATGTTAAAAGTAAATCTCAAGTTATTTGTGTTTTTGTTATGTCTGAATATTAGGCTAGAGCAGAACCCATGTCAGTAATAAGGAACTCTTATTTTTAGATAGATAAAGATAAGAGTTTTCTTTAATATAGATGAGACTCTCTTGCTTCCTACATTCAATGATTTTTGAATATTGTGATGATATTTTATGGTAAGTGTGGGATTGTTTGAGAGGTTGAGCTTCTAGGGTGCTGCATTCAGTGATCAGTGACATTTTCAGAAGGAACAGGAATGTTTTTTTTCTTACTGCTTTTTTTTGCTTGTTTTTAAAGATATAAGTAGAAATGGAAGATGAGTACTCCCAGTCTCAGAAATGGGAATGGAAGACAATATTCCCCCTTTTAACTTACCCCAAAGCCCCCACATTCTTTTTTATGTGAATGATTTCAGATTTGGGTGGTAGAGATTTAAAAATAGGAATGGGAACTATTTCCATGCCTACTTCCATTTCCACACTTAAACTGATGATGATGATCATGGTGATCAATTAAATTTGTACACTATTCAACTGTCAATGATTCTGGGCAGCTCACAACATTCAAACAAATAAATTAGATTAAAATCAATTAAAAATCAAAGATAAAAGATAGCAAGAAGAATGAAGTGAAAGGTCTCATTTTTCCTTGCTCCAGGATCTTCATGGCTCTGCTAAACAAAAACAGAGTGTGGGCCATCTGGATCTTGGGAGAACAGAACATGTTGGTGATGATGACAACTACAACTAAATTTGTGGGGAAAACAGAGGAAAGCAGAGGAAGGGTGTGAAAAATTGCAGCCTCATTTTGAGAGATTTAGGTTTCAAATATCAGTGAAGTGAATTTGGAGTGCTGGTGGACTGCAGTAGAATACTGGAAGATCTGATACAGCCTATTGGTTGGCCGCCCTCTGTGTCAGGTAGATGTAGTAGATATTGTAGGAATGAAGATGAATCATCTCCTCAGCCCCATTACTTCCTATTTCTTAGAAATGTTTAGTAACTTAACAATTCTAATATAAATTATATATTAATATATTTAGTTACAGTGATCTTGGCATTGGAAATTCCATTCCATTATTGTTATAGACTAAATGATATTACTTGCAATATTGCAGTAGCATCACTGTGGCTCTTGAAGATTTTCTCTTAAGTAGTTTATAATAAGAATGGCTTCAAAATATTTTGCAATGGAGAATCAGAAAATGTAGGCAAGCTATGCATATATGGTTGTTGCATGTGTCTGCCAAGAATTCATTTATGTATATATATTCATACTGTTACTGCAATCAACTAACTAAATTAAACAGTTGCTGAATTTTCATATTACATAAGGGAAACATAATTACAGAAATATCAGCTTACTGCCTGCATATTAACAGGAGTTGCATAGTTAAAATGCTATGTAGAGAGGAGAAATATTACTGCTTTTGTGAATCTGCATCACATTCTCAGTGTAAATGTCTAAGGAGATTCTCAATCATCAAAGTCATAGTTGTCCCAAAGATGCTTCTCAAAAGGCAACTGGATTTTCTTGGGTTTTTTTTTCTTGAAATGTTTCACTTCTCATCTAAGACATTTCTTCAAGAACTGAAGAACTGAAGTTCTGAAGAACTGAAGAGTGAAGTTCTTGGAGGAGAACTGAAATGTTTTCAAGGAAAAAAACAAGAAATCCAGTTGCCTTTTGAAAAATATCTTTGGGACATTCTCAGTGTATTTCTTCATATGTATTCTTTCTTAGTGAACTATGAATACGTTTATATTGCTGCCAGATATTTTAGATAATAATTCTCAAATTTACATAGTTGTTTAGTTCTATAACTATATCAATATATTGCTTGTCATATTTTTATATTTCAGACTTGTGTTCTTGTTACATCTGGATTTTCTCTTTATTTGGGGAATGTTTTTCCATCTGAAATGGATTATTTGCGCTGTGCAGCAGGTTCAGTAAGCATTCTGCAGCATTGCTGTGGCTCCGTGGAAATGTGAATTATAATTGCAATTTAATTACTTAATGTTAATTAAAGTTTACACATTTACTGTATCTCCAGTTGTCTCTGCTGAAAATTATAATGGCAACCTATGTATGTATATCTTCTTTAGCTTCCTAGTTATTGATCATCTATAAATTGTTTACCATAAAATTACTGGATTTTTTTTGCCAAGTAAATACATTTTTCACCCAAGCAGATATAGAGTCATTCACAATAAAAAAATAAATTATTTTATATATGCATTTTAATTGAAATAAATCCTTCAATGAAATGCTATTATTAGTAATTTCAGAAAAAAATCAGACTTTTTTATCTCAATTCATATAAATGTTCTCTGGTTCTACAAGAAATTAAAGCTGGTAGAGCTGGTGTTTGTTCTAGTTGTACAGTGGGCTATTGTCATGAATATATTTTGTTGAATGAGAATTTAATGTGTATGAAACATTATCTTCAGATATTTTTGAACTGAGAAGAAAGGTTTTTAAATTTTTGCTGTAGCCCAGGAACCATTCACTCTAGGATGTGAATTATATACATATTAAGAACAGGCCCCTTCTGCGTTCCTTTTATAGGATACTTATAAGAACTACAACTTTTACATTGAAGTAAAATTGATTTTTAAAAATTTTCTTGCTATCATTACATGGATTCTTGAAGCCCAGATAACTAACATATATAACTCTATTTCCCCTAAAATAAGATCTATCCAGAAAATAAGACCTAGCATGTTTTTATGTGCATGCCTAATATAAGCCCTAGCCCACAAATAAGCCCTACTTAATAGCTTGTGCAGCTGCCTGCCTGCCCATTCCATCTGTTGCTCACAGTGCTGCAGCCATGAGGGAAGGCAAAGGGGGTGGAGTTGCCCCATGAGCCTGGCAGCGGCTTAACTCAGGGCCACCGTAGCCCAGTCATCCACTCCCTGATAATTGTCTCCCAGCAGCAGCAGGAGAAGCTATGTGCAGCAGGAGCCCACTTGGTTGCTGGCCCACTACTTCTGTTTGCTCACAGCTGCAACAGAGCAGGAGGCTGAGTAGTGTGATGGTGCTGTGGCCTCAAGGCAGGTGTCAGGGCATGGATGGCCTGGCTGCAAAGGCCCTGAGGTAAGATGCTGCAGGGCGCATGGGGCAGCTCCACCTCCCCACCTCGTGGCTGTGGCACCAACATGTCACTCAGCCACCTGTCCCACCATGAGCAAACAGAAGTGTACATGGGAAAAAAATAACACCCCCTGAAAATAAGCCCTAGTGCTTATTTTTGGGGAAACATGAGTAAATGCATACATATGTGCGCACACATACACACATGTGCGTGCACACGCACGCGCGCACACACACACACACACACACACACACACACACAGAGGTTGTCTTTATTATTAAGGTGTAAAAATCCACAAGAACATCTAAATTATATCTTTGATTCGAAACTTTTTGTTAAAAGAACCTTGCATAATTTTTAAAAATGGTATCTTATTTCATTATTGTTTCCACCCAACTTAAATGAGTGATACAAGATTTCAGTAGTTGGAATAGAACTTGATTTTTCTAATATTAAGTATCACACTAACATGAAAAATATATTATTTCTTAAGTTGTTTTCTTAATGTTTTTGACCTAGTGTATTCCCTCAGCAGCAGTGAGTTTTGCCATAGCCAGAAACAAAGCTAATGTGGTAAGTTTTTAAGTTTAGAAAGTTGAGTAACCTATTACTTATGTATTATTTTGATTAAATAAGAAATATAATGTTTTTACCATTTTTACAGATACCTGATTTTCAGTTTCTGTTTGTTTCAACATTTGCGATTACAACAACATGTTTAGTTTGGTTTGGATGCAAGCTTGTCTTAACGCCTACAGCAATAAACGTGAGTTGCAAACAACAAATATGGAACATTTGAACAAATCAATCAAGCGTTATATCCAAAGATTTGCTGTGCATTTTGTGATAATTAACCAAAGGCTAGATAGAATATAATTATTGTTGCATGCACTTGTATGTTTCATTAAAATTAGTTGAAGCTGGAATACTCATATGCAATTTTTCATACACATTTCAATTATATTGACGCATGACTAACTTATTTTCTAACCAGGACTTTCTGCTCAATATCTGATTTCTTTGCCAAGTATAAACTTCTATTATTTTGCTTGCAGATGATTTAATGGGCTAGGGTTGTTTTACTACGTAGTAAATTATTATTTGTATCTGAGAGCCAGTGTGGAAAGATGGTTCATAACATTATGTGTGTTCAGGCTCATTAGCGGTTTTGCTGATAATTTTGCAAATTATGGGTTGATATTAAGACCCCCTCCCCTTTTCTCCTCTGCCAGTTCTCAGAGTCTATTTTAAATCAACTTGTCCAACAAAAGCCAAAAGTAGACTTGAGTCCTTGGGACATTCTTAATGAACTCTCTGTTCATTAGGTTTGAAACTGCCAGGAGTCATTTAAAACAATGTATTTAGTTTAATATCCAACCCTACAGTTTATGGATTCTTCTCAAATGGCCATGTGCCATCATCTTACCTCTCTTCAATTAAAATTCTGAAAATTTTTGGACTTTCACTTTGGCCATGTGGGATGCACTAGATCAGGGGGGTCAAACTCAAGGTCTGTGGCCTACAGGATGCTTAGATTGCCCTGGAAACAGCAAAGGAGTGGCTCACGATGCCTCTGCCAGTGAAAACGGAGCTCGAGAGGAAAATGTGCAAGCTTCCCGGGCTGTGTTTTTGTCTGTGACAGCCTTCTGCAGTCCTCTGCCAGTGAAAATGAGCTTGGGAGCTCCATTTTCACTGGCAGAGGGCTGCAGGAGGCCATCGCAGATGAAAACAGCCTCAATGAGTGACATCGAGCTGGCCATGCTCCCTGGCCACCTCCCCTCCCCACCACTCCCAGAGGTCAAACGCAACCCTGATTCGGCCCTCAATGAATTGAGTTTGACATCCCTGCACTAGATGCACAGAACTCTGGGGAGGTATAAAAAACCTCCTTTATTAGCAGTGCTTATGTCCCTGAGGAGATAGATGGCTTCATGGAATCCCTAAGCCATACACTCCTCTATTGCTTTCTCTCTAAAGATTCAAGAAAGATACATATTTTTATCCTATTTTTAAAAAATTAAAAAAAACCCTAGTAGACAGCACAATATCTGTCTGATCCATTCTCCAGAAATCCAAATTCTGGCATCCAAATGGTTTTTAGGAAAAACATTGAAACCTGGCTATTCCTTGGGGACTGAGATATTGAAATCCACCCCACCTCCCCCGCCTTTGGAATATTTGGGTAATGTAATTGATATTACTGGTGATCACATTTGTAGATATACTTTGATTTTTTTTAAATTGTAATTTTGTTATTATTTTAACCTGAATGATAGCTGATGAATATGTATGCCCCTCAAAATAGTCAGTAACTGGAGCAATGTATAAGTAAATAAACATAGATAGCATAATGCTTTTGAAAACAGCTGGACTCCTTCATTATGGTAAAACATATACAACAATAATTTTATTAATACACTTATGTTAATATAAATTATTTGAAACATTTTATCGACAGATAAATTTCAACCTGATTCTACTGATTCTGCTAGAGGTTTTCATGGCAACTACTGTAATAATATCTGCTAGATCTAATGAGGAATGCTGCAGGAAAAAAAGAGTAAGGCTGACTTTTACTCTGTGTGTGTGTGTGTGTGTGTGTGTGTGTGTGTGTGTGTATGTATTTCGCATGCTGCCTATCTAGCCTGAGGCAACTTTGCCTTATTTCAACATATATTGTATACCTCCTTTTTCAAATCAGAATTATTTCTTTATTTGTACATAGTGATTTGGAGAAAATATTTCCGATTAATTAAAAAATAGTCGATATACTGTTCTCTCTATGCTATTGGAACTTGTTCTTTGAGTCACACTGTCTTTAAAATAGAACTTATAGAAATGTATTACCCATTTTCTCTAATTTCTGTATTTTTATGTGCATTATATTTTGTATAGAACTATGTGGCTGAGCTTAAGATCCGAAACTTGCTTCTTTCTTTTGAAAAAATTCATGTTTCTTAAATATTAAGTCTCCAAGCATACAAGAAACATCCCATCTTAATCATTTTGTTGTGAACGTATTTGTTTGTTATCTCAAACCTCACATAATACAATACTAGCAACATCTGTAGTTATGGTAGCATATATAAATACATAACTTAGTGCATTCTGAAAATATTATAAGGGGTTTATGATCTCTATTTTGCTCAAAATTCTGCAGTAGAACAGAGTTACATTTTTTAATCATATATTTTACTTAACCAATCAAGAGTGAATTCAGAGGTGCCTTACATGAGGCAGGGCACTTATTCTATAAGGCAAAAATGTAAAGCTTCAAGCCAAAGCATTAAGATATCTCTTGAAAAATGTACCAGTATGCATTTTTTAACCGAATCTGCTAACATGTTTATGAATGTTATATACAATAGCTTGTAATACCTAAAGTACATATTTGCATTAAAACATTCTTGCTTCAGCCAAATGGGTTCTTAAGATGGCTTATTGCAATCTTTATTATAACAATAGCTACTTGAGATTTACAATTTTAAAACAGGTAGAGGAAGAGAAGGGAGAAGGCAGGGAAAGACAGTCAGACATCTTTTGTAAAGAAAAAGCATTCTTATTGGTGTTCAACGGAGAAGAATAGTTCAGCTTTCTGGAATGGCTGCCAATTGGAAAGTATTAGGTAGCTATGAAACAGCTTCTTCTGCTGTGCAATGATTTGGGATAGATGCTGTCAGATGATGGGGGGACAAAGTTATATACAGTTATAAAAGCCAACTCCATTGTGTTCCTCTAGGTTTTGTAAAACAGTTTTTTGGAACAATGTACTGCAACAGTTTCTTAGTCTGGTGCATTTCTGACATCCAGTTTTGTGTTTAATTTTGTCCCACATTTTTTTTTCAAGATTGTGATTTCAAATTCTGAATAGGCATCTAACCTTAAAGAAACGGCTATATTGATATTTGGAATATTTTCCATTAGTAGGCATTTCATAAAAAACATAACAGTTCTGATATGAACATTCCTCGGAGCCTTCTGAAGACTGTATGTGCAATTTTTATTAATGTATTGATGATGTTGATGAAAAATAGATCGTGTTCATATTTGCCACAAAACATGAATATGCACAATGTCATGATTTTGACTTCTCTTTTTAAAATATATACATACCACCTGATAAAATTTTAACATTATAATTCTCTGTCAATAGCTTCAGTAGTATGTTTATGTTTGATATTGTTGCTTTCTTATTTTGATCATCTTTTTCCTTTTAGACAATTATTTATGATACTACTAGCACATTGAATAATGTCAACTTCCCAATACGGATCCTAAAATCCTATTCGGTAAGGAAATTGTATTATCGTTCTCAAGGAATCTTCTAGGACTTTCTTACTATAATCAAATTCCAATCATATATATTTTTTTTAAGGTTGTAGAAGTAATTATTGGAATTTCTGCAGTATTTGGAGGAATAATTGCCTTGCATATGGATGTGCTAATTTCTGGCCCATACCTTTCGGTCACTTTTTTTTGGATCTTAGTTGCTGTAAGTAACATTCAATTGAATATAGCTTATTTTTATTTTCATTACAAACTTTTATTAACAATGAACAGTTACTATCATATGCTAAGTATACTTTTATACTATCTATAAACTACCCTAATATTTTCCAATAACTTATCTCTACAAATAGAATTGGAGGACATGGTTGTATCCCAGTGTCCAACAAAGTAATAAAAAGGGATCCTTATTCTTTGTAGGTAGTTTCCATCTATTTTCAATTTACTTGAAACTCTTGTCCCAAGTAAGTGGGGTTCTTCAGGCAGTGGGGAGAGACTCTGGGAAGCTTGGCTCAGGAACTGAAAATCTTGCCTGCAGAAATTGAAGCAGGATTTTCAGCTTTTGAGCAATGTCATGTGTGGCCTGCACTGGGCCTTTCAAGGCCTCCCCCACCTGCCTGAGGCACCCCACATTCTTTATCTTACTGCCTTGCCATGCCATGCTTGGATTTTGGTTCCCTCTGTCTCTGGGGGCTGGCTTAAAGAGCTGTCTGCCGAAGAAGTTCAGCTTCCCTTTCTTCATTAATGCATGAAAGGGAGCTCCTTTGGTGAGATGCAGAAAATGCAGTGCAGATCTTTAATATCTGAGTTCTGTTTCTGTATCTCACCAAAGGAGTTGAGCTCTCCTGCACATGTGGAAGGGAACTCGTTTGGCAGATGTAGGAATGGAGGTTGTTTCTGTATCCTGTCAAAGGAATTTGGCTCCCTTCAGTAGGCAGCTCTATTAGCTAGCCTCCAGAGATGAGAGGGAGTCCTCTCAGCAAATGGCAGCAAGTTGCAACCTTCCCTGCTGACTTCCACCTTGACTTCTGGGGGAAAAACCAGCAGAGAAGACTTCAAATATGATCACATGATCATGGGGCACTTGGCAACTGGTTGTACGCTGGAACAGGTTATCAGGCACCCCGATTGCAACCACATGACCATAGGGGTGGGGGTGCAGTCACTCTTTCCAAGGCCATCGTGATTCCAATCCATCAAATGAACTGTCATAAGTTGAGAGCTACCTGCAGTCAATTGAAATTTAAGATTTTAAGAATGGATTATGCTTCATTTGCATAGAGATCAGTCTATTGTTGGAAGTGTCTTCAGTCTTTATATATAATACAGATTCATTCTTAGTTTATCCCAGGTCAAAGTAGAAAAGTTCCAACTAGGCATGATATTTTTTCCCTGAGCTGTTTGGGTACAAAAAACAAAGTTGTGGATGTAAATCACAAAAGGATCTGTCATTCTCTTGAAATATAACTTTTAAGGATTCTTATACTCTGAACATGGTCTCATATTTATTTCTTTTCTTAGTGCTTTCCCAGTGCTATTGCAAGTCATGTTACTGCTGAATATCCAAGCAAATGCTTGGTGAGTACATTGTTAAAATAATTAAATGATAACACATGACAGCCTCTAAATCCTTTAAACCAAAAACTATTAGTCTTGTGGCTTTTTTATCCCAAATGTATTTTCTGTTTCCATAAAATGTCCAACCGGGAAACACTTTTATTTAGGAGATTCCGTAAGATGCATATTGGTCCAATAAAGGTATTGCTGAACTGTTTGAGATCTTCCTTTTCATTGAGCAAAAAGTTATGTTTTAAATTTATTTCATAAGCCATTAATGGAAAGTGATCTCACAAGAATTGCTGAAAAAAGTGGCTGAGCAGGATTTTATATAATTAAACAATATGTTTGTCCAAATATGATTAGTGGGACAAAATGGTTTCATATCTTTTCATCTTCAAACATTTCAGTCTCCATTTATTGTAACTATTTAAAATCTTAATACTTGCTTCAGTTGTTTCTTATTCAATGTACAATTTCAAATTTCATTATTTTTATTTTCAATCTGTTCTTTTGTATGGCTCCATTGTTACCTTATTAGTTAAGCACCTCTTCTTTTGTAATTTTTGTTATCATAAAGGCTAGCAGGAAATTGTAAAAAAAAAGAAATCAAACTTGCAATTGCAACAGCCTGATTGAAGCCCTGCTCCTTTGAATATGTATGCAATGTAGATACACTTACAGAAAGAATGGGATTTTGATTGGGCTGCCCTAAATGATAGTTTGGCTTGTTTTATTCCTCCTCCTCCAACCTTACTCTGACATCATTGACATATTAAAAATGGGACATCTTAAATAATTTAATAGCATATGCAAAACAGCATCCATTGCATGCCCAGATATGTACAAACTTGCAAGCTAAGTAAAGTTCTAGTCCAGTCACAATGTATATTACTGTACTTCCTTGTCATCCACTGAATGATTGCTGTCCTGACTTCTGTTTTCAGCTACTTTTTCTTGGGATATTTAGTAGCTTTGAATATACATTTTAATATAATACATGAAAAAATCATCTGTTGATTTTTAATATTCATTGATCATTTCTCTATGAATATGGCTTAGTTAAAACCTTTGTTTAAATAAAAATCATATTATAATTCTTCTGATGATATATAAAAAGGTACACATTGATGGATATTTCTTCTTTGCAACTGTATATTTCACAATTTTATCTTTAATTTAGGTGGAAGTTCTTATTGCCATAAGCAGTATTACATCACCCTTGTTATTCACAGCTTCAGGATACTTGTCTTTCAGTATAATGCGCATTGTGGACATGATTAAAAATTATCCACCAACAGTTCAAGTATGTTTTATATTTTTTCAGCTATTAATGCACAATAAACCTGTTTGAATATTGTGTATAGGTAATAATATTCTGATTTCTAATGAAAGAAGTTAGATAATTTATTAAAACAAATTGGGTTTTAGAGCATTTTGGAACATAAGTAGCATTTCACATAAATGGTGTATCACAAGAATTTTGGAGATTACAAAATGTGAGCTAAGAGCTAAAGGGATATAAAAATAAAAAATGAAAGTTGAAAACTTATTTAAATTAACCAGAAAATAGTTGGCTGCAGGTCTACCAGTTAATGCAGAATTTTAGAGAAACTGATGGAGACCAAGTCAAGACTAGTGAATGTGCAATTTATTGATTTTATCAGTTGATTGAAATCAATTTACGTATCAACAGGGAAAATATTAGCTCGCAAATTTGCATACTGCCAAAGATATTCATTTCAGGAAAGAATTTCAATCACTCACAAGTTTCTTCTTGCCAGTTGTGGTAGCATGTGCTAGTATTTCTAACCACAGATGTCCAATGTAAATGTTTTAGACATAAGAAATAAGTTAGGGAGTATTCATAATTTTAAAATATGTTAGTATATGAAACCTATAATTGTTCAGGTAAAAAAAAAGGGAAGGGTGTTGCCTGCACCAAAGCTTAATTATCCAGGATTAGTGACCCTGTTAAAAAGAACAAATTTACTCTTTGTCTTTTTAATTTGTCTTTCTTGGATTAAATGTACTATAACACTGTGTTGCATAATTCTGAATTCTGAAAGCAAATAAAGATAAGCTACTACCTTTATTTTCTACAGGACAGAAACTCTTCTTTTGTTTACAAAGACAAACTAAAGGACAATGTAAATGTTCAATTTAACATGTAACAACATGTGTGTGCGTTTATGTAAATATTGATGAGTGCTTGTGTTTCATAGTAAAACTCCTGCTAAGAAATGATAACAAAAGATGTCAAATTAGCCATTAAACATGAAAAATTTTAATTGTGTAACTTGAAAAATGAATGATCTTTGAATCTCAGTTTTCATGTATAGAACTACTAGAGCCTAATACAGCCATCTAGAGCCAGTTTGATGTAGGGGTTAAAGTTTCAGGCTAAAAACTAGGAGACATTTTAGAGCTGCCTTAAGCACAAAGCCAGCTGGAAGACCTTGTGCCAGTCACTCTCTCTCAACCTTAGAAAGCAGACAAAAATATAATAAAAAACCCCTGCAAAGACTAGTCCAGACAGTCACTAAGAATCAATATTGACTCAAAGTCACTGACCAATCAATCAACCAAAATGCCTCTGGCAAAAGTAACATTTTGAGATAGAATAGTACATCATGTTTAAGATAATTAAAACTTGTTTTTTATATCTGTTACTTTTAGCAGTCTTATGATGTGCTACTCTTGCTTCTAATGCTGATGCTGTTAGTTCAAGCTTTTCTGACAACTGGGACAGTCATACTCTGTGTAAATTTTAAAGCAAAAATGAAAATTCATAATTCTTTATGGGCAGAGCCACTAACAAACAAACAAGAATACAAAACAACAGAGGTGAGCAATGTAATATTGTTGATAATTTAAATCTTATTCCTCTCAAAATTGTTGAATATTGGTATCCATGTAGAGCTTGTCATAATTGGTTATTAAAATGTGCAGAATATTTTACATCTACCATTCTTTTTTACATGCATGTGTCTTTATCTAGCAGAAGTAAAGTTTACTTCATCTGTTTCATAGATCAAGCTCAAATTTTAGTTTACTTAAAACAGCATCTCCCCTCCCCCAATATTGCTGTGAACTTGGTCATGTTCATCCCTTAATATTGTTGTCTCTCTCTTTCAGTCATTAAGTCATTAAATCCCTTGAAGGCCATGGGTTGATTTTAAGGGGTCCATGAACGTCATTTTCACAATTATTTTACGCATTTAAATACTTTTTTCTGAGAAAGGATTCATAGGTTCTACCAAGCTCATAAAGTGGTCCATGGCACAAAGAGATTAAAAACTACTATACTCCCTACTATACTTTGTTTGTTTTTCTGATATTGTTCAATTTTAAATCATTTGATTCAGAAATACTTTTCTTGCTTAATTTATGTTTGCCAAATATCATACATACCATGTTTCTCCGAAAATAAGACAGGGTCTTATTTTCTTTTGATGCCCCCCAAAATAAGCGCTTGGCCTTATTTTTGGGGATGTCTTATTATTTTTGAGGTGCAGGAGGCAGCAAGCGTGATCACCTCATGGCTGCTGTTGTGTTGCAATATTATCGGGGGAGGGCTTATTTTCAGGGAAACTGTACTAAATGTATAAGTAAAAAATATGTAAGCCATTTTATTGGTATATATGGATTTTTTATGGATAAGAATATCTTAAAAAGTTATATACAATTCTATCTAATGGCACTACATGCATCTTAGCTAAAGAAATATATCTGAGCACTTATTGCCACATGTATTTATGAATCAAACAATATAAGTCAAACTTTTGCTTAGATTTCTTCTGTATCTTTTTAATGTAGCAGAAGGCTTGAAGCAGTACATAGCAAAGGATTTTAAAACATTCTTTAAATGCTATTTTATAAATTGAATCGGCATTAATTTGCCTTAATTTGCCTCAGGAGAAAAGCTGACATTGTGCTTCAAAATTAGAGCAAGTAGAAAGTTTGTTCAGGAAAATAGTAGAAAAGGTTTAAATTCTCTTGCAAAATTATTGTATTTATAATAAAGGAAATGTGTAATCAATTTATCTAATTCACCAAATCATGATCCATTATTATTATAGATTCTACTGCACCTTGTTCTCTGTTCCATTCCTTGACATCTTTTTTTTGTTTTAGGTCTCCAATAACAGCATGAAGGATTTTGACAAAGAGAAAGCTTGGAAAGCTGTTGTAGTGCAGATGGCTCAGTAATCTGCACTAGGGAACCTGAACCAGGGAGATTTTAGGGCTAATTAATCTTTGTTTACAAGAGCAGTGTTATTAGATACAAAGCAATTAATTTCATAGCAACTCCATTGCCCAGAATGGCTTGAAAACAATTCTTGCAGCAGAATATTATCAATAAACAATAACATCTTTTAAAAGTTCTAACAGTATATGTATTTGATTTTGGCTCATCTTAATTTCAATAACTTTATTTACAAACTGTGATTTTAAACAGTACCATTGTTAATTAAATATTTTGACTATATGAACAGTTAACGCAAGTAACTATGAATTAGTTTTGTTATTTCAAGAAACTAATACAATTGCTGGTATTTGATTGATATAAAATTTATGCAAGTTTGTAACAAATACATTTTACCTTTAATCTTTTGCTGATATATTTTTTAAAAAATTAAACTTGTTTTTACTTTTGGATAAAATAAAAATCTTTGTTGCAAGTCAGTTCTAGTCATTGGATTGATGTTGCTTTAACTAAAATAGCAGAAGTTTCACAATTTCTGATAAATGTCACACATAACCTTGCATTCATAGATTATACAAAATCATAGTGTGGTTTTGACATAGTGCAATCTATTAAAGGAAGAAAATGAATAGTCATGTTTGGTTAGGCAGAAATCCAGAAATCATGTGGTTATTGATTGCAGCTTAGTCTGATGAGTAAATAGAGATGCATGTTTTTGATTTACTTTTGTGTTCAATCTACTACTTGGATATTTTTAGATGAATCATTTCCTTTTTATGGTTTCTAAAGTAGTAACAGGCTTCTTCTTTCCCAGCCTATTTTATATTACACAACTTTATATGTTTTTTTTAAAAAAAACCTGAAACAGTTTCAGTGTTCAGAATTTTTCATCTTAATTATCAATTTTTGTACCAAATCCTATTTTTGATATGATTTTGCTCTTATAATAGTTTAGTAAATGGTACTTAGTATGGAAATCAGTTGTTACAAATGTGGCAAAAAAGCTATTGTTGATAGTTGGAAAATATCTGACCTTCCTGAGTAATTTGAACAATGTATTACAGTAATGTATTTAAAGTAATACTGTAAATAAATGTTTTAATAAATAAAATCATTTCAGTTTCACTCTTAGGCTTTAGATTTTTCTGATGGGAGCTTATGCTTAAAGATAATTATGTACAACAGAAGAAGAGAATATGAAATTAGTGTCATTAAATTATAATTAAAAAGCAATTGAACAGAAAAGAGTTCAAGAATATTTAAAAAATGGATTATGTCCAAGAAAGCGATAAGGGAGTATATCAACCAAATTTATGGCCCAGTTATATCATGGCTTAGAAGTCACTGTTAAAAAAATGTAATTCCGGGTCCCATTCATTCATAACTCCAGTAATAAAGAATGTGCGATAAGACCTTAGAAGATAAGCAGTGTCAATTGGCAAAGGTGGCCATTTTTATATTCTACTTTCAAATCATTGAACACCTTGCTGATAATAACTACTCTGTGCAAAGAAATGAACTGGAAAATACAAGTCTCAGTAAATTATACTATGCAAAAAGAGTAATGATGCCTGATGGACTTTATACTTTGTAATCATTAGAAATTAATTACATAAGATGCTGTGTCTATTTGATTTTTCTAAGCAACAATAGCAATAATAATGGGATCAAATGTTCATATTACAGCCTGCTGCTGGTTTTGTATGCTGTATATGTATGTTCAAAAGAGAAGAAAAATGCTAAAGACATCAGTAGTGTCAGACAAATTTGGCCTGGAGATCAGAAGAATATTAGCAAATAATATATACTATACAAAGTAAAAAATGTTTAAATTAAAAATTTGATGTTTATCAATCATGATAGACGATATTCTTAAATATGGTCATAGGCCTCTTAAATCAATATTTCGTACTGTGCATGAATTTATTAATGAAGACCTGAATATGTAGTAACAAAAAAATAAACAAAATCAAAATATGTTCTGGTTTACTATATCTTCTTTATTTTATGTTCTATCATAAATCTCCAGGAAATGAAAGAATCAACTGTAGAAATTTCACTGTTTTTTTTTGTATTAAACATTCCATTTCTTTAAAGAAAACGGTAAAGAGCAGACCTCAATACAAAATGTTTGGGACACGATGAAGGCAGTTGTGAGGGGAATATCCATAGCCTATATAATAAGAAGAAACAAAATACACAGGGAAAAACTTAATACACTGAACAAAGAATTAAGAGAGACGGAACTGCTGACCCAGAAAGAGCCAGAAAATAGTAGACACAGGGAAAAAGGAGAGTTAATTAAATACCAAATAAATTTGATCTCTCAAGAGGAAATAGCACAAAACATTAAGAGAATGAAGCAGAATTATTTTGAACATGCAAATAAAACTGGGAGATGGTTGGCCCACAAAATAAGAAAGGAGAAGGTCAAAAGAATTATTAAACAACTGTATGATGAGGAGGGGAATTTGAAACAAGAAATAGGAGAAAAGAAAAAGATAGTACAGAACTATTATAGGAAACTATATAAACAAGACGAAATTAATGAACAAGACATTAGAAAATACCTTATAAAGCAGAAGCTTCCAGTCTTGTCGGAGGAGATGAGAGAGATGCTCGATAAAGAAATCACACAAGAAGAACTGAAAAAGGCCATTCAAAAACAAAAAAACAATAAAACACCTGGGCCGGATGGGCTTCCGTCGGAAATATATAAAAAACTTCAAAATACCATAGAAGACAAATTATTAGAACTATGCAATGAGGCATTACAAAATGGTAGGGTCCCAAAATCATGGGGGGAAGCTTACATCACCCTAATACCAAAGGAAGAGGCGGACAGTAGCAAGGTCCAAAATTATAGACCTATATCCCTGTTAAATGCAGATTACAAAATCTTTGTATCAATATTGGCGGAAAGACTAAAAATAATATTAAATCAGAGTATACATTCGGATCAAAACGGCTTTCTCCCAAAAAGACATATTAGAAACAATACAAGAATAATAATTGATACCCTGGAATTCTATCAAACAAGATCCGAGAAACAACTCGCATTAATTTTTGTCGACGCTCAGAAAGCCTTTGATAACCTAGATTGGAACTTTCTAACCACTCAACTAAAAATGATGAAATTTGGCGATAAATTTATTAGGATTATAGAATCTATATATTCACGGCAATCTGCAAATATTATAGTCAATGGGGAACTAACGGAGAGGATACAAATTGGAAAGGGTGTTAGACAAGGGTGCCCGCTCTCCCCACTACTATTTATTACGTCACTAGAGGTCCTTTTAAATCGGATAAGATCAAATCAGGAAATTAGGGGCTTGACCATAAAAAGAGAACAATATAAAGTACAGGCCTTCGCGGATGACATGGTCTTTATCGTAGAAGACCCCTTACTTTCAGGACCGAATTTGATGAAGGACATTGAGAACTTTGGGTGTGTGGCCGGTTTAAAAATAAACAAGGAAAAAACAAAAATGATTATAAAAAACTTCCCCAAAAACCAGATTGGAGAACTAGAGGAAACAATGGAATTAAAGGTAACTAAAAAAATTAAGTATTTAGGGATCTGGCTGTCTGCGAAATGCTCTTCCATAAAAGAAGACAACTATGATAAGTTGTTACAGAATACCCAAAAGGACTTAAAAACCTGGTCAAAACTACAACTATCACTGATGGGAAGAGTCGCAGTAATTAAAATGAATGTTCTGCCAAAAATCCTCTACCTATTTCAAACGGCACCGGTCAAGCTAGGGGAAAAATTTTATAATGATTTGGACAAAATGATTCGAAACTTTATATGGAATGGTAAAAAGCCCAGAATAAAATATACGCACCTGCAGGATAAAAGAACTCAAGGGGGAATGGGATTACCGGAATGGAAAACATATCATCAAGCAGCAACAACTATGTGGATAAAAGAATGGGTAATGTTAGCTAATAAAAGAATCTTAACAATAGAGGGCCACGACCTGCAATACGGGTGGCATAACTACCTATGGTGCGAGGGAAATAAAATTCACAATTATTTTAGTAGTCACCACTTAAGGGGGGTATTGATTAAGGACTGGCTCGAAATTAGAAGGAGATACTACACGCAACTACCTAAATGGATATCTCCGACGGAAGCCCTGATATACCCGAATTTGATAAACTTGGATAAAATTGTTACCTACCAACAGTTGCTAGACGACCAAAACAAACTAAACCCCAGGGAAAATTTGGCTGATAAGGGAATAAACATTGATTGGTGGCCATATCTCCAAATTCAAAACAAACACAAATTCGATCTAGCACAACCTGGCTTCCAGAACAAGAACCAGGAATTAGATAAAATTTTAATTGGACCAGATGAGAAATTAATTTCAAAAATATACAACTGCTTACTGATTCGAAAAACGGAAGCAGAAAGGGTAAAAGAAGTCATGGTAACCTGGGCCCAAAACATTGGCCACACAATAGACCTAGACGACTGGGAAAGAGTCTGGGAATGGAACCTAAAATTGACAAAGTCGACGGCCTATAAAGAAAATATATATAAAATGTTCTACCGCTGGCATCTTCCACCGACAAGACTGGCGAAAATGTCTTCAAAAGTTTCGGCCATATGCTGGAAATGTAAAGCGGTGCTGGGCACGTACTACCATATGTGGTGGACGTGTCCGGTAGCCAAAGCATATTGGAAGCAAATACTAGGATGGCTGAATGGAATCCTGTCAATTAAACTATGCCTTAAGCCGGAAACTTTCTTATTAGGAATAATAGATCAAAAAATTTGCAAATCTGACCAATACCTCCTAGTCCATATTCTGACAGCGTCAAGGATTGTTTACGCACAGTGCTGGAAGAGTGAAAATGCCCCCACCAATACTATGGTGATGAATAAAATTTTAGAACTAGCAGAAATGAACAGACTGACGATGCGAATTAATGACAAAGAAGACACAGACTTTTATACAGCCTGGGAGAAGCTATACAAATGGCTTGATGAGTCAGTGAAGACCTAGACATAAAAAGAGATAGCTGACTAACCTAATACGATTAAACTAATAACTCAAATGAACAATATACAACAACTGAGAGATAAACGAAAGGAGAAATGTATCAGGGGCGAGAACCCACCGTCGAGCAATTTTGTTACGCTACAATGTTGGGAAAACTTTAAAAAGCTGATAGGAAATCCGCTATAATTACCTGCATGAAATTAGCGATCAAACTTCATTTTAGATGAGGCGAGAGGACTTATAATCCTTGCCTCTTCAAGCAAGGAAAGGGAAAGAAAACCAGGTTGTCCTCAGCAGAGGAAAATATGCAAATGTAATAAAGGTTAGAAGGGAGGGAGGGAGGGCAGTAGGGAAGTCAGGATGGAGAGGAGAAAGGAGAGGAATAGGAAAGGCAGAAGAAGGGGGGAAGGATAAAGAGGAGGAAGAGAAAGAAGAGAAGGGAAAGAAGGTGGGAAGAAAGAAGGAGAGGAGAAAGAGGAAAAACTGGGGAAGGAGGGAGGGAGGGAAGAGAAGAGGGTAGTAAAGAGGGAAAGAGGGAGGGAAAGAAAGAGAGAAGGAGAGTTGTAAGGAAGGAGGGAAGGAGGGAGGAAAGGAGGGAGATTAAAAGGAAGGAGGAGGGAAAGAGGCAGGGAAGGAGGAAAGGTATGTGAGAAGGAGGGGGGGACCGAGGGAGAGAAAGGACGGGGAAGGAAAGGAGGAAAGGAGAAAAGAAAGGAGGGAAGGCAGGGGAGAAGGAAGTAAGGGGGGAAGGGAAGAAAAGAGGGAGGGAAAGATATCTAACCTTTGATGTTTATAATGATTTGATAGTATGGGAATATCTCGAAATGTAGTTGTATTGTTTGCTACAAGTTATGGATGTTGTATTTTCTTTTTACCAATAAAATCTTTAAAAAAAAAAAAAAAAAATAAACATTCCAAAAATATTTCTATGTGCTAATGAATTCATTTCAAATGCTGAATTAAAACTTTGAAAGCAGAATGAAGGTTTTTTTTAAGAAATTCTACCACAGAAGACAAGTTTAATAATTGACAGAAATAATATGCCTTTCCAGTTATAATGATAACTGTAACTGGAAAGTTTCTGTAAAAAAGCCACCATCCCTTAATAGGACATTGGTAAAAAATTATCCAATATGTAACATCTAATACTTGCAATGTTACAAAAACAGTCTTAGAATATTACTATGGACTTATAAAGGAGTCAAGCTAAGACTGATGATGTGATGGAAAATGGTTAGTTGTGTGCAATATGGGCCGCAAACAAAATGTGTTTGAAATTGAGATGATTCATACTTTAGCATCTGTGTGTAATTCCTACTTTTTGGTCAGGATTCTTACCTGTGTTTTCCTGAAAATAAGACCAGGTCTTATTTTCTTTTGGGTCCCTTTAGGGCTTATTTTTGGAAGGATGTCTTATTTCCCCCCCCCCATGTATGAAAGATTCACTTCTGCTTGCTCACAACGGGCAGGGGGCTGCGTGGTATGTCAGCGCTGCTGCAAGGAGGCAGGGGATGGAGCTGCCCCATGTGTAGCTACACCAGCTTACCTCAGGGCTCCCCACAGCCAGGGCACCTATGTCCCAGCTGCTGCCTCATGTTGCTATAGTGGCTCCGACAGCCCCATCAAGCAGGATCCCACATGGCCACAGGCCCACTTCTTCTGCTTACTCATGGCCGCAACAGAACAGGAGGCCGAGTGACATCCTGGTGCCATGGCAGTGAGGGGGGTGAAGCTGCCTCATGCGCCCTGCAGTGGCTTCAGTGTCCCTGCAGCCGGGCTATCTGCCCCGACAACTGCTTTGCCTCGAATAAGCAGAAGAAGTGGGCTGGCGGTCACATGGGCTCTTGCTGCACATGGTTGTTGGTGCTATCCCTGTGAGGCAGGTGTCGGGGTATGGATGGCCTGGCTGAAAGGTCTCTGAGGTAAACTGTACTGTCAGCATGATACACTGACCGTGGCATGGTGAGTAACCAGATGGAATGGGCAGCTGGCTGGCTGCGCAGGCTTTTAAGTAGGGCTTATTTTGGGTGTAGGGCTTAGATGCACATTTAAAAAACATGCTGGATCTTATTTTCAGGGAGACAGGTAGTATAAAACTGTTTGGCTCAGCGGTTCTCAACCTGTGGATCGTGACCCCTTTTGGGGTCGAATGACCGTTTCACAGGGCTCACTGAGACCAGTGCAACTCTAAAGTTTAGACTCCACTTCGTGTTCTTTGAAATCCCCGTGGATGGGCTCCGGAATGGCCACGCAGCGTGTCACCGTGGCTCCACACCATAAAAAACATAGGTGCGCACGCATACCCCATACAATTAGCCTCAGAGACTTCGTAATGGAGGGAAAGTGTTCCTGTGAGGGAGGAAGGGGCTTAGGTCATGCTCTGGGCTGTAATTGTGCGGGACGTGCGCGCAGCTATGTTTTCCATGCCAGGTACTTTTAACTATATCTAAATCCACAACCAGACCTGTCATCAAGAGCCAATCTCAGGAGCCTGAATTGGCCCCATTTACACAATGAAAACCTGCTTGCTAAAAGTACCATAAACCATGCACAAAGAAAAAGAGCAAAAAAAAAAAAAAATGCAATGCAAGTAAACAATTTTAAAAACAAAACAAGTGGAATTATTATTAAAAAATAAAATGTAACAGAGACAATGATATGTATGAAAATATAAAGTTGGGTTTCCTGAAATGCCACCCCGAGAACCCATCAGAGAAAGTGAAAAATCAAGGGCAACAACAGAAAGGAGGAAAGATGAGGAGGGAAAGGAAGAAAGGGTAAAGCAGAGGGAGTAAAGGAGGGGAATCAGGAGCAGGAGAGAGGGTAAGAGGGAGGAGAAGAGCGGAGGAGGGAAGGAAAGAGAGGGGAAGAAGAAGGGAGGAAGGAGGAGGAGGGAAAGGAAGAAAGGGTAAAGCAGAGGAAGTAAAAGAGGGGAAGTAAGAGTAGGAGAGGGTAAGAAGGAGGAGAAAGGAGGAGGGGAGGAAAGAGAGGGGAAGAGGAAGGGAGAAAGGAGAGGAGGAAAGAAGAAGGCAGAGAAGGGAGGTAGAGAAGATAGAAGGAGCAAGGTTGTTGCAAAATAAAATGGGGTGGCAAGAAAGTGACCCAAACTGTATTCTATATATTTGTAAGAAAATAACGATAAATAATTAATGATAAATGATAATGATATAATTAATGGTAATTATAAGAGTGTATATTTGTGAATGAACTTGAAAAAGAAAATAAAAAACCTTTTTTTAAAAAAATTAAAAATAAACAATGCACGACGTTTGCCCAATAAATTAAGGTTAAGCTTGCCATCACCACCAAGGTTAAGAGCACTCCTGCAAACAACCCCAAACCAGGTTGAAGATCCATCCAGGCAGGGTAAGCAAGTTTGTGAATGCAGCTGCAGGCAATTTAGTTAAGGAGGCTGTGGGAATAAAGCCACTATGTGTCTCTCTGTGTATGTGTGTGTATGATTGTATAGCAGCCAAAGTTGTCCAGCCTCCAGGATGTGATTCTTTTCAGACCCAAAATTTAGGAGAAGACAAGATGTTGGCTGCCTCTATAAAAAAGATGTGGAGACTCAAGTCTAGAAAAAGTGCAAAGAAGAGCAACCAAGAGGATTACGGGACTGGAAGCTCAAACATATGAAGAACAATTGCAGGAACTGGGTATGTCTGGTTGAATGAAAAGAAGGACTTAAGGGTGATATGATAGCAGTCTTCCAATATCAATATCTACATTACGATTCCTAACAGTAGCAAAAGTACAGTTATAGAGTAGCAAAGCAAATTTTTTTTTTATTGTTGGGGGTCACTACAACATGAGGAACTGTATTAAAGGGTCGCGGCATTGGGAAGGTTGAGAACCACTGGTCTAGCTAAATGCATTGATTGCTGTTGAGACTGATCTTAGTAACTAAAACAAATAAATAAAATAATCCAGAGTCCACCCCTTTCACACAAATGTTTGCTTTATGTACAAATCCCCTACCCACAATGCACAAGGTTGCCTGCCTGCAAAGGTCATAATGGTAGTTAGGTAAGGAGCAAGGTAACACTTTGTAAGGGGAAGGTTAAAGTCTCAAGGGTCACCAGGTAGAGGAGCTCTGCTGTTTCCAGGAGGGTAAGACAAAACAAAGCGAATATCCAGAATGCCAATCTAGTAGCCCTTTTGAAAGCATAGTAAGTACTTGATAATAAAAGAAAGACGATGAAATGAAAAAGGAGGGTGGTTGACAACATATTCCTAGGATATGCATCAGAACCTTGTAAAAATGATTTAGGAGCTCAGGTATTCATAAACAACAAATGACGCTTTGGGTTTTTCATATCAATTCACATAAATGGTGTGGTTAAGCATAAACATGGTTTCCATTTGTTTCCAGCGATAATATGTATTGATGGTACATTGTGTCTGGAAATAACTAAAAAGGATGTTTGCCTCTATCTGACAACCATGACAAACCTGCTTAAGGACTATAAATAAAGTATATTTGATGAAAATCATATGTTTAAAACTTCACAGTTAAAATCATATATTTGGTAGTTGACAGAAAAGCAAAGGAGAGATTTAGCCATGCTTTAAAAAAGGAAATATTTTTAATATTTCATTTTCTTGAATAACTGCTGCTTGTAACTTTTGGTAGAAATATAGTATTAAGGTTGTGATATTTCTCCATTGGCAGGACTGTGACAAAAGAGTGAAGCAACAATGACAGGATGAACCGGCTTCATGTAGAAAGAAAATCTAAAATCGAAGAAACAAAACATGAACGAGAAAATAGTTAAGTGTTTACAAATTACAGCATTGGGTTTTTTTCTCACTGGGATTGTGGGAAAGGGAGCATTAAAAGCAATAGGGAGAGGACTGGATAATTATATGATTCTTAAAAGATCATCCCCTTCAATTCCGCACTCAAAGTCAGAAATCTGGTTTTAGCTTCAGAGGAAAATAACTGATCTGTCTCCATTTCTGTGTCATTTACTGAAGATAAAACCTTTTCTGCAGATTAGGAAAAGGGGGCATACTGGGTGTTAGATAGCAGGAAATGAAGTAAATTGGTCAGGGGAAAATTTAGGCTAGGTGTTTCTCTGATCTAAATATAAATCTTCCCATTGATACAATTAGATTAAAAAAAGATAAAAATATTAAAATTCATCTAAGACAATGGGGGGGGGGATACTTGTATCCCTCATTTCCATCCTTCAAAGATACAGTTGGCAAAACATTAAGATGCTGAATGCTCTGTTGTCAAAATATTCCGATCTATACGTAAGATATTTCCATATCACTAGCAGTTCAACAGATTTTGTTATGCCTTCAAGTCAGTCTTGAATCCTGATGACTGCCTGGACAAGTCCTGGCAATATTGTTGGCAAGATTTTGGAATGGTTTGTCCTAGGGCTGAGATTGAGTGACCAGCTCAAAGATCCCAGATGGCTTTATGCCTAAAACAGAACCAAAATCCATGTTCTTTGGGTTTCTAGCCTGATACCTTAATCATTTTAAATGGTATCTTTTTGTAGCAAGAGAACCAACCAATAAGAACCAATACTAATTAATATATTTATTACTCACCTGCTGTGGTGAAATAGTTTTTTGCACTGCTTCAGTAAGATTAATCATGAATCAATGAATCCCACTGATTCATTTCTGACTCCCTTTTACTATTGGTATTCTAATAACCATGAGCTTAACTGCTTCAAGCTACACCCAGAGTTGAACTTGTATTTGTATTTGTATTTATTAGTTTGTCAAACATGTACAAGATAGTAGGTATTAATATAAACATGGATATGAATGAAAGAAATGAATGCAAATAAATGTGGTCAGTAGGACAGGGACGGTAGGCACGCTGGTGCGCTTATGCACGCCCCTTAACCATAAACTTGGTTAATGGACTTTGAAGAAGCAAGGCAGAAAGTAGGGTATCAGAGTAGAGTGAACTTTTAAATGCTGGTGTTGGAGAAGACTCCTAAGAAAAAACAACTGATAACCAAGAAAACAAACAAATGGATCAAATAAACAAATCAACCCCGAATTCTCACTCAAGGTGCAAGTAATCAAATTCAAAGTATTAGATTTTAGACATGTTATGCGAAGACCTGGAGAAGTCTATAATGCTGGGAATCATAGACTATTAGGCTGGGAGAGACCTTGGATGTCCTCTAGTCCAAGAAAAAGGTGGCAAGAAACAAGGGAGTAATTAGCATCAATGTGGATGGACTCAATTATAGCAGCAATATGTGCACTGTTGGAAGATCTGAAGGACCAGGTTGGGAACAGATCCACCTGGATATGGTGAATAAGAGTTCATACCATCTTGATGGCACATAATCAAACCAAATACAGCTGAAGACATAAACTCCTACAGTGAATTCTAGCCTATTTTCTACTTTTATAAAAAGTTTACCAGAATCCTTAATTATGTAATATATAGTATCATAGGGCTGGGAGGGACCTTGGAGGTCTTTTAGTCTAACCCTCTGCCCAGGGTAGGAGTCCTTATTCTATCCTGTGCAAATAGTTGTCCAATCTTGAAAACTCTCAGTGAGGACCATACAGCTTTCCATAAATAAGTTTCCTAACAAGATTACTAATGACTGTATGCAGAGAGATAAGTTCTGCTCAATTCAGCAGCACATACATCCATGCTCCCACATAAAGGTGGATAGGATCATCCTGCATTTTAGGATGTCCATATGAACAAGTTAGCTCTTGCTAGAGATGGGATTCTAGGCCACAGTAAATGGACATTTGGTCTAAAATAGTTATGGATCAAAATGAATGACTTCTGGTAGTTTACCCTCCAGTATATACGACAAATGTTATGGATGAGTGTATGACAAATGAGGGAATATTTTATTTTTTATTCTATACGCCGGTACTCATAAAAACAGTTACACATCTAAATCTGAATATATGAAAATGATTTGATGAAATTAATTTGGGAATAATTTATAACAATTTGGGTTCAACGTGAAGTAATTAAAACATTTGAAGGATCCTAAGGTTGGATTTGGATTTGCCATTCTGAAAATAAAGAAAAATCCCAGCAAAGATACTATCAATAGTAATGGGTGTCTTGGATGCAATCTCAAAACAACTGAAGCACCACTTGAACACCATTGGCATTGACAAAATCACCACTAGTCATTTGCAAAAGGCAGCTTTACTTGGACCAGCTTACATTGTGTGACAATACCTTTAACACCATCAAACAACACCATTTGCCTATTCCATGTCCTTGGGAAGGACTCAACAGGTAGCTAAAAATAGAAAATCCAGTCTAACCCTCTGGCTGATTGTACAACAAACCATAATTTATTGAATGTTTATAGACCTTTGGCCCTGTAGGCAAGATACCAATTTGTCTCAAATTTGAACGTTCAGAGGAGGTTTGCCTGTTAGTTTCCACATATGTAAAAATTCATTCCAATTCTACTTTCTTTTCACCATGGTTCATCTGACAAATTTTGCTTATTTTCTATCAGGTTTAACAGAGTCTGAACTCTTGTCTGATAAAAATCTGAATATTGCTTTGGACAATTGCCTTCCTGTAGTTTCCTGCCACCATGGGATGTTTCCAGGTATGTTTCCGGTGTCTATGTACCGGGATATTAAGCATTCATTAAAAAAAAGTAAAATATTTCATGTGAACTGATTAACATGCACAATGCATTTGGGGGGGGGGGAATGAAAATTATAGGAAAATTAGAGCAATTGTATCTGATCAAAGGAGGAAAAACAGAGCCTTCATTTGTACTATGTGTATCTATCTTCAAGTCAGTTTGACTCCTGGCGTGTACTGGACTATTCCCTGCTGTTTTCTTCCTAGCACTGAGAACGGCTTATTGGCCCAAGGCCACACATCTGGCTTTGTGCTTAAGATGGGACCAGAACTCAGAGTTTCCCCATTTCTAGCCTGTTGCCCTAACTCAGGGTTGTCAAACTCGTGGCCCACGGACCAGATGCGTCACGCACTGGCCACGCCCATCTCTGGTTTAGCGAAGGGGGAAAAAGTCATGATAAGTGACATGATGCCAACGTGATGCCATGGGTTTGACACCCCTGTCTTAGCTGCTACATCAAATTAACTGCAATATTAATATTTTTTACAGGTCAGCCTATGGTTCCCTTTTGTATTTAAAAAAAATAAATTAAAATAATGAGAAGCTGCTAAATTTAGACCTTCCAGCAGCATCTTCATTTATTCCAGGAATAACTATAGATCCTGAATAGTGGAGACACTCTTTAAAAAAACAGAATGACAAGGAGCTGCATCATAATGCACATTTTGGAAGTGCACCCAAATGCCCAGAAAGAGGATACTGTAAAGTTAAAGCATGGATAGTACAAAATGTCCTATGGAAGAGGGCAGAGGGGAGATAGCATTTTGTTCAATACATGATTTCCAACTGGCTCTATCTCCATGACAGTTATTTTATGAGTTACAACCTCCCATAGCTCTTTGTGAGAATGCTCCTAGCTTCTTACCAGCATTCCAAATGTGTCCAGAAGACTCCAGAATAAAAGATTAGAGCTTTGGACTGTCTTTTTATGATCCCAACCAACATAAGATTCCAACTTCAGAGGGTGTAACACAAATCAGATTTCTTTTTCTGTCTCACTGCAAAATCCTGCAAAATTTCTACATCAAAATACTCCACCATAAGGGAACCTGTAACTGAGGTATGACAAGTGGCTGGACCCAGGAAGCAAAGAAGCCATTGGATCCATTTAGCACCTCACAACCACAACTCCCACTCTGACCAAACATTCAGATTAGACCTGAGGTCTGTGCAATTGGAGGACTTAAGGTTACAAATCACAGAGTTGTCAACAAGGGAAAGGAGAACACCATTATTTTTGCATCCTCTTGCTCTAGTTTCTCTGAGTACTTTAGGTGGAGGCAGGAATCATCAGACAAAAACTCTAGACTCTAGATTAGAAAGTTCAAAAATTAAAAGTTGCTATCTTTTGACATGATCTATGAAGAAATTGTCTATCTGTGGTCAGAAACCAAGTATCCAAGAGCAAAATGTCCCTGAAATAAATTTTATCATCTGTCTTTCATGTGACCATTACAGGTAGTCTTCAGTTAACAACTGACCTGCTTAGTGATAGTTCAAACTTACAATGGTGCTGAAAAAATAAGTTCCAAACTGGTCCTCATAATTATGGCAGTCATAACGCCCTCATGGTCTTGTGATCATGATTTGGGCCCTTGGCAACAGTTAAGTGTCCTGCAGTCATGTGAGTGTCACAGCTGGCTTCTGATAAAGTCAATGGGGAAGTAAGTCACAAGTCACAGTGACATGACATCTCACCTATTGACCCCAGTGGAACTGATGTTGTAAGCCAGGCATGATCACATGATGTTTCACTTAACAATCATGTCACTTAGCAATGGAGTTGCCAGACCCAATTGCCATTACCAGTACTGTCAGCATGATGTGCTTTGATACATGAGAAAAGAGGCGGGAAAATTTCCTCCCATATATGTAAGATTAATTTAGAATAATAGCCTCCTTTCATTTCATTTTCTGAAAGAAGGTCTGCACCATTTCTGACTCTCAGCTCTTCTCGGATGGAATGTTCCTCATTATATAAGTCCATTTGTTTCCAATAATCTCCCATGGCAACATTCCAAGAAAAGAAATAGGCAGCACAGCTTCATTCCAGACTGACAGATACTAAGATGAAAGAAGGATCTGGGGAAATTTTTTCAAAGACTTGGGCAATGGTTTGATCTAGTAGTTAAGGCTCAAGGCTAGAAACCAGGAGACTGTGAATTCTAGTCCTGCCTTAGATATGAAAGCCTGCTAGGTGATTCTGGGACCAGTCACACTCTCTCAGCCCAACCCACCTCATAGGGTTCTTGTTATGGGGAAAAAAGGAGAAGGAAGGAGTATTAGGTATGTTTGCTGCCTATAAAATTAATAAAGGCAGAATTAAAAAAATATTTTAAAAGTTACTTTTTTGCTAATCCTGTTGAAAAATATGGAAGATTTGAGTTTGTACATTTTATGGAAGCTTATCCAGTGATTGAAATTGTAATTTTTATGAATTTGGTTAATTATGCTAAATTATGCTAAATTTAGTATAGAGCAGGGGTCGGCCACCTAAAACACTCAGAGTCACAAAGGTTCTAACTGGAAGCCCCCCATTCAATTCTGGAGCTGACCGGAAGTCCGGTTCCCCACTATAGAGTCTCCTCCTAGTGAGGTGTCCATTTTCCTCTACCTGTCCTAATCGAAAGCCCTATCAATTGTGGAGCTGACCAGCGACAGGGAGCCACAGCAGAGGGATGAAAGAGCCACATGTGGCTCCAGAGTCACAGATTGGCAATCCCTGGTATAGACAAAGGGTGTCCATCTTTAGCAACTTTAAGACTTGTGGACTTCAACTCTCAGAATTCCCCAGCCAGCCATTGTCTACATCAAATGTGTAAATAGAGATATTACTTCAATGATAACTTGTTTTTCCTTCCTTCCTTTGGGCAAAATCTAGCCTTTGGCAAAGATTACCTGTGGATGCTCTGGGCCCCTGACATCAAGAAGCTTTGATTGTGAAGTCACTGTTTTAATTTCTCACAATTCCCCAGTATAGTACTGTGTCAAGTCATTGTGGGAAATTTTAGATGGCGTGCCAGACTGAGGCACAACTATCAGGTTTGCCCACAGCCAGCAGTGACCACCAGAGAATAGTCTGGCCAGGAATCTCTTAGTCCTGAACTTAATCTGAATTACTAGCTGTAGACTCTACAAAAAGCCACATTTGTACATAATCTACTTTATTTTGTGTACATCATTAATTTTCATTTTTTCCTCCAATATGTAGCCTAAGCATAGGCTTTAATCCAAACATAAATAGCAATAGTTGCTTGTATCCTTACGATTTGTATTGATATTGTTTCCTGATTGCTTATTTGTACCCTATGACTATCATTAAGTGTTGTACCTTATGATTCTTGATGAATGTATCTTGTTTTTTATGTATACTGAGAGCAAATGCACCAAAGACAAATTCCTTGTGTGTCCAATCACACTTGGCCAATAAAGAATTCTATCCTGTCCTGTCCTGTCCTGTCCTGTCCTGTCCTGTCCTGTCCTATCCTATCCTATCCTATCCTATCCTATCCTATCCTATCCTATCCTATCCTATCCTATCCTATCCTATCCTATCCTATCTATAATGTTGCTTGCACAAATTGCCAGAGGATTGTCAGTTAACGTTGGCTAGTTAGTTCCCTCAGTAGTGCTATAATATTTTAATTGCTCTTCCTCAGAGGTTCATGACCAATAGGGAAATTGATCACTAGTTGTCAAAAATCAAATAATTGTTAATGTCAAGATAAATCTATTGAATCTGCAAGGATATCTGGGAGAATTTATTTATTTATTTGTATCTTAATAACTTGTTAGCAAACATATCAAATTCACATTTTTCCTATTTCCTCACAACAACCATGTGAGGTGATATGGCCTGAGAGAAAGTAACTGGCCAAAGTTATCCAGTTGACTTTCATGGCTAATTCATGGTCTCCTACTTTTTAGCCTGGTTATTACCAAATAACCTCATTTTTTAAGTGCAGTTCTAATTCTACATTGTTCTGCTTTTATTTAACCATTTTTGTAACAAAGATTTTTCTTTATATTTTCAGAGCTCGCACCGAAATCAGTGGAAGAATTGCCTCCTCTCCCCAGAATAGACAAATACAAGCTCGCAAGATTTTTAGCAGATAAAGCCATCAGGGTATATTTAATAGCAATATTTTTAAATAGTATTTGTATTGTAGCATGTCTATCTAATAATTGGAATTAAACAATTTAAAAATATTCTACAAACATATTTAAAAATAGCACACTGAATAAGAAAAAAAAAAGGGAAAATATTGCTTTGAAAAAATAGAGATAAAAGTGAAAATAGGGTTGGTATCTGTTTAAAAATACAGCTGCATAATTCTTCGCACTCAGTTTCATTTCTATATTTTTTCATTCTTCTAAAAAGTTCTTAAAATCTGGGATGATGTCAATATATTCTTCAGTAACTTTAAAGTGCTTTGAAAAGGAATTTTTCTGTGTATTTTCCCAAGTTTTCAGATCTGTCAAAAATCTGCAATTAAGTCAGAGATAACAATGGGAGAAAAATAATATCTGTACATCTATTGTAGAATGGTTTGATACAACTGTTGTTCAAAGTTCTTTAAAAAAAGGGGAAACATTTCTCAAATTAAGTTTTTGCTCTGGCCTACTATTTGGCTTGATAAGTTATCCAAATCCAATGAAGCCTTCAGGCAATTGAAAGCAACATTAATTTGCTTGGAAACATTGAGGGCAATTCATTGATGGCAAAGAACTTGCACAGTGTGGTAAAAGGGGTTAAGATGACAGCCATGATACTGCAATCAAAGCTTCATAGTTTTTTATGTGCATTGCTGTTTAATTTTGGGAGAGACCTTTAAAAAAAAAACTAAAGATAAAGATGAAGAACACACCATTGCAGGCGTTTTGTTGACTATTGCTTTATGTGATCATCAGCTCTGAAACCCCTTTATGATTTCAGGAAAGGAGAATTTTTACCATCTGTGGTCCTTACCCAGTTATTCGCTCTTGTTTAAGAAAGAGAGGATGGGTGGAAAGAAAGCATATTCTTAAATTTGACATTCATGACCATAAAGATGAAGGGCATGAAGCTGAATGTGACAACAGTGTTAAAAATGGTAACATATTTTAACTATGTTTTTTTCTTGCATTTTATTTGCTTAGAAATAAATAATAATTGGCTTGAATTTGTGAAACATATTCATATATCAATATGTTTTTCGACTCTTCTTTCGGGATTGGTAAACTTTAATGCAGATAGGTGTCATGGATGTGTGAATTATTTGAGATTTGTATTATGTCCATCTACTTTTTCAGATGCATTTCCCTCTCTGCCCTAAGAAGCCAATAATTGCTAGTTTCTCATTTAGTAATCTCCCTTGATGATAACTTTACCTACTGTCAGGTTACAAAATGCTCACAATTATTCTAATTGGCGAAGAGGGAGAAGTACCAGTCAGGGAATGTTGTGAATAAGTGCAGCTGTTGGAAAATAAATAGTTGGTTAAGATCAACTTAACCTAAGGACAATTCATTTTGTATGCTGTTAGTGGAAATGTTTATTTTTAACCATTTAGTCCTGTATTGACTCTTGGTGACTTTATAGGAAAGTGTTTTCTATGCTATCCTATCAAGCACAACTTCTTTCAATTGTTGTATTTTCACCTTTCCATCATATTTGGTGTTGTTAACCCAGCATGTTCTTTGCTTGCCCTTATTTTTTGTCCACTAAACATACCTAGCATCATTGCCTTCTCCAATGAATACACATGCATAACCTGGCTAAAGTAACTCAGATACAGTCTTATGATTTTAGCTTCTAGGGATGTGTCTGGTTTTATATGATTTAACACCTCTCTATTAGTTATTGGTTACTCTTGCTGTCCATAGTATACACAATAATTTGCAGCAGCAGCAGAATTCAAAATAATGGAAATGCCTTTTATATTTTCCTTTAAATGAATTCTACTTAATTATTAGAGTATTTCCACTGTATTGCAACATCTAGTTTGCAAAAATTTAGACAATTAGGTTCAGCAGCTGGATTCACATTTGCTCCATCTCTTTGTTTCCATTTTTGGCTGCAAATATCTAGGAAATTTGATTCTCTTCTGCTCATGTTAAAGCATGTAATATTAATTTTTTATTTTGAAGTTAATGACTGTAAATGACATTGGTTTAAAATATAAAAGTGAATCTGGACATTAGAAAAAATGGTGGGGGACTGTCAAAATTCTGATTATTCTATCTCATGATTTGATTTTTCTAATAACATTTTTTGGAAATAAATGTTTGAAGTAAGGCTTCCAAATGTTGGAAGAAATATTCATAGTTGGGATATAGCTTTCAGAACATTAAAAACATTTAACATATACTTCAATGTTCTATTATAGGCTAACCTTATTTGAATCTTATATAATTTTTAATTCAGGGCAATAATGTGTTTTCAATACACTTTGCTGCAGCCTATTTAGCTTTTTGTATTTTATTTTTAAGAAAAAAAGACAGTATTGCATGAAGAAGAAAGTTTAAACAATTCAAATGACATCCATGATATAATGGTAAGATTATAGAGATAATCATATTATTGTATGTTCTAGTTTTTTTAAAAATATTTTTGTGAAGTTGATTCTCTTCTCCAAGTTCCCTATTATTTACTTTTGTATTCTCTTTGAATGCTATATTATAAACTAATAAAAATTGAATGGAAAGTTTATTTTCAGTGAGGGTGGAAGGAGAAACAGGGACCCACCTATTGTGGAGAGAGTAGTATATTCACCAGAATATCCTGCTGGATTACCCTAAAATGCAACTACTTACTCTGCAGTTCTAGAGGAAATTCTAGCAAGTAACTGGACAGAATTTTCTCTGTAGTATGATCTGAAGTGAGAGTTCATTGGGTCAGCTTGAAAGACTCACAAAAGTTCACCTATTTCATAGGAACACAGGTTTGGCACAGTTTATGCATGTGAAAGGGACAACTGATTACTTTTTATGAATGTATTCACCCTTTGATAATTAAAGAGAGTTATAAATTTAACAAAGAAATAAGCTGAAGTTATTCTTAGATGTATAATAATGTTGGCAGCTTTGACTTGAAGTCCAAGCTCTGACTCTAATTCTGATTTCAATCTAGATCACATAAATTTCCCACTTTCCATGTAGTTTTTCTTGTAATATGAATTCCTCTTTCCATCAATCTTCCATGCTTTATTGTTCTGTGCAACTATAGCATTGGATCCTCATGGAACTTCTTATTTCTTAGTTGCAGCACAAACAGGAATTCCTATAAAATGAAATGAAGGCTTTGCTTCAATTTGTTCAATTTAGGGATGGGTTATCAAAGAGTATTGGATGAAGTGGATAATGTTTTCCATGTGGAAACATAACAGAGTCTTCTTTGGGCCAGTCTAGATTGGTAAGAAATGAAGAAACTTCTTTTTATTGGACTACTAAAAAGGATGCAGTTGATTACTACACCCTCCATATTGATCAGATATTGAACCATTATTCGAGAACTGGCTCTTTTACAACCAAAGTAAGTATGTAAATATTGAAAAGGATAACATATTAGTAAATATTTAACACATGCATTTAGCTTAGTAAGGTTGACTCATTTGACTCAGAGCAATAAATTAAATTAAATCTTAATTGATGGAATATTAAAATAGAGCAGGGGTGCCAAACTCAATTTCATTGAGAGCCACATCAGGGTTGTGTTTGACCTTGGGGAGATGGGGTGGATGTGGCCAGGATGGGTGTGGCCAGCTCAACATCACTTGTGTCTGCACTTTGCTTGCTTGAGCATTCTGCCAGTGAAAACAGGCTCCTGAACTCCGTTTTTGGTTGCAACGGCCTCCTGCAATCCTCTGCCAGTGAAAACGGAGCTTGAGAGCCATAGGCTACTAAACTACACAGACTACATAGTCTATGGAGCCATAGATACCAAAATGATATACAAATTAGTGTGACACTATCATGGGAACTGAAAATAACCATGTAGAGGAGGAGACTCAACATTATGTGAAGAATTAGTATTGCTTTATAAAAGCTTAGTAAGACCACATCTGTAATACTTTATCATGTTTTGGTCACCAATTAGTATAAAAAAAGATGTTGAGACCTTGGAAAGCATGCAGAAAAGAGCAACAAAGATAATTAGGAGTCTGGAGACTAAAACATAAGAAGAACCGTTGCAGGAATTGGGTATGATTAGTCTAGAGCAGTGTTTCTCAACCTTAGCTACTTTAAGTCCTGTGGACTTCAACTCCCAGAATTCCCCAGGCTGCAATTGCTGGCTGGGGAATTCTGGGAGCTGAAGTCCACAAGTCTTAAAGTGGCCATGTTTGAGGACCCTTGTTATAGAGCAGTGTTTCTCAACCTTGGCGACTTTAAGTCCTGTGGACTTCAACTCCCAGAATTCCCCAGCCAGCTCTGGCTGGGGAATTCTGGGAGTTGAAGTCCACAGGACTTAAAGTCGCCAAGGTTGAGAAACACTGCTCTAGAGAAAAGGACTGACATGATAGCAGTGGTCCAATATCTGAGGGGCTGCCACAAAGAAAGGTAGTCAACTTATTTTCCACAAAAAATATATATTTGCCACAAAGAAGAGGTAGTCAACTTATTTTCAAAGCACCAGAAGGTAAGAAAAGAAACAATGGAAACTAATGAAAACTAATGGATGGAAACAAATCAAGGACAGAAGCAACCTAGAACTAAGGAGAAATTTCTTAATAGTTAATTAACAAGTGGAAAACCTTTCCTTCACAAGTTGTGGATAATTCACAGGGGTGGAATTCACTTATCTTTCCTACAGGTTCGCAAATGTGAGAGCACGCTCACATTTTTTTAAAGAGAATTTCTTAACAAGGGTGAAATATGAGATTTCCCCCTTACGATTTAACTTGTCAACAATGTTGTTTAGTTATAAATATGTTAATTAATGCTGGAAGCAAAGATGGGGCCTAAAGAGTCACAGAGTTACAGTCCTTTTTATAGACTGATGCAAATTACAACACACCTGTGATTGGAAAAAGCAGCCTGGCATTTCATTGGGAGCAACAACTCATATGCCTAATGAAGTCAGTGAGATCATTAAGGTGTAACTATGAGGTAAAGAGGTAGGACTACAATGGCAATGAGGTTTTGAAAAAAGAAGGAGGCAGTTATTCCATAGTGTGTTTCGGGAAATTACTTTCTTTAGCTTTCATAGAAGTCTGCTGAGCTCCCAGTATCTTTTCCCCAACTTACTCAGCATTCCTTGGCTTCCTGACTGTTCTGTGGCTATGCTAACATTGTAGTTTTTCTGGGAAAGTCTTTTTGTAATGGGATAGTTGTCCAATTTGACACTGGAGCCAATGCATTCTTTTCCTGGAGAAGATATATTTGGCTTTGGGGATTTAGTTGGCTCTATAATGTCGATAGCATGCTGGCAAATCTCGAGGTTGACATCATTGTGGGATTTGGCTTTGTGGAAGCAGTCCTCCCAGTTGATAGTGTTAAAATATTTTTTGGAATTGAATGATCCGATTTCTGTCACATCAAGCTTGTAATCAACTATTGGCCAAAATTATGTCTATGCTGATTGACAACAATTTTCCAAAGTCTCAAGGAAAAATATGTTGATGAATCAAAGATCTTATGAATGGAAAACAGATGTTCTACCATGGGAACAGAGTTGCCCTTACATTATCCAAGATATATTACCCATCGAGCAAAGGCAAAGGTAATTTGATGTGATGAAAATAAAATTTCTGTATTGCTGTTTTGAGTATTCTGCCATTTTACATAGGTAGCAAGTTAGTTGTCATCCACAAGAGATGCCAGAATCCATTGCAAGCTTATTATTTTGGAAATTGTATATTTTGATCTTAGAGTTGTCCGTGTTAGATAACTCAAGTTATGGGAAAATTGGAATATTTGAAGTAGAATAGATTAAATCTCAGTTGAAAATTCATAGGTAATATAGGAGTGGTAAAAGGTGACATTTTCCTGTCTGATCTTAGTGAGAGGTGGAGGATGGAGTTCAAAGGGAAGAATAAACTTAAAATTACATTATTCTTCCTTTTGAGTAACTTAACTACCTGACATATGAAATACATGTTTTGAGGCCTGGAACCAACTTAATAACTTCAGAGGGTTTCAGATGATCCTCTTGTGTTGACATATACAATGATGGCAATGGTGGAGGAGGGGGTGGCATATAGGTCTGTCTGTGATTGGATGTATTTTTGTCATGCCTCTAGTAGCTGATTTGTAATGCATATGATAAGAATGGATTTATATTTTATGAGCCTGAGGACATATATAGTGTCTAGTCAACTACAGGTTCTCTTGACTCTCACTTGTTGTGGCTTATACATGCTAAAAGAAGGGCAGTGGTCCTTAAATTGGTAGAAATTATCTCCAGGGAAAAAAAATGGGCATATTTTGAGGGAAATGTGGCAGTTGGTAATTTGTTATTTGTGATTTGGAACTATCATTTGTGCAAAACATCAAAGATATTAGTTTGTGTATGTGTGTGTCATTGGGAGTAATGACATTATTCAAGCCCAGGAAATGTGGTAATTGAATGGAACTGTTTTAAGAACCCACTAATCTAAGAAGCAGTGAATATAACTTTGGATAAAGACCTGGCAATGCTTGTTATAGTGGCTCACCTACTATTGGAACAGCTATCAGCTGTTACAGTACCATTCAATCATATATTCATTTTGTTTATTGGCAGAGACACGGTTAAGGTGTGTGTGTGTGTGTGTGTGTGTGTGTGTGTAAAGCCAATCAGAGCACTCATCAGAAATTTCATCAATGTGCTGATTACATTCTCCTCATTCCACAGCATTTTAATTAGGAAAGTCTTGACATGCTTTCAACCTATGTCTAGATGCAATGAAGATATGGATGATGGGAAATAAAGTAGCTTTGAATCTGTGGGGAGGGTTCTTCTTCTTCTTCTTCTTCTTCTTCTTCCCCCCCCCTCCTCCTCCTCCTCCTCCTCCTCCTCCTCCTCCTTCCATATCCATCATCGGATGTTGGCGATCATGTTGGCAATCCTATTTTTGTAACAGCTGCATGAAAAAGTGCTGCTGAGTTTTGTACAAACCAGTCCATTAAGTTTTGAAGCCATGATGATGTTCTTCTGCCTGGACTTCATTTGCCTAGGGTGCTTCTTGGGTATAGACTAGAGGAGGACTGCTTGTTCTAAAAGGGATTGCACTTTAGTAGTAGTAGCACACTTCTAGGGTGTTCTTAGAGTAATTGCTGTCGTTGGAGCCCAGTGGTCAGAAGCAATAATTAACCATTTTATTTATTTATTTGTGAAATTCATTGGCTGCTAAACTTACCACAGGGTAACCCTGGGCAGCTTACAATCTTAAAAAGATAAAAACTATGCAAAAGCTAAAAGACATAAATAAAATAATATGAAGATCCAAAGACTGACCCCCCCAATTAAAAATGGGGAGAGCAGAGTAGGATGGGTGGGATGTGGGATCTGTGGTTCACCAGTCAACCACCTCCACTGTGTTTTCCTTGGAGCCCCAAACTAACTGGCAGAGCCAAGTCTATAGGCTCTGAGGGAAGGTCAGGAGGTTTGGTGGAGACCTCATTCCAGGGGACAAGATGTTCCTTAGGACAGGTGTAATGGCAAAGAAGGCTCTTCTCCTGGACCCCACCAGCTGGAAGACTGGGGCTTAACTGGGCCCCAGCCTGCTCCTCTGCCAGTATGGGTGGGGCTGTCCAATCCCAATTTTGCTCCCTGTATCAGCTATGCTGTACAATACAGTTCATTTTATTGCATATTTTATATTTTGTACAGCACTTTTTCATTTTATTTTGCATTAAGTGCTTTAAGGAACTTTATATATAACAGCATTTCTTTATATATAACAGCATTAAAATATGGAGCCCTTGTTCTCTGAGGTTGTTGGTTATCAGCGCTGATGACACTATCTAGTTAAATAATGAAGCATTTGCAAAAAAAAGAAAGACAACCAAGCTCAGAGTGCACAAAGGATTCCATATTTTAATGTTGTTATATATAAAGTAATGCTGTTATATATAAAGTTCCTTAAAGCACTTAATGCAAAATAAAATTAAAAAGTGCTGTACAAAATATAAAATATGCAATAAAATGAACTGTATTGTATTTATTTATTGGCAACCAAAGGTTTTACATACATTTGTATTTAAAATCACATCAATTCAATCTATTCCTTCTGGTATTAGCAGCACTATTTGTCAGGATATGCTTTTGTATCTTCCTTGCAGACATTGCAAACAGAGAGAAAGGCAGGATAAAAAAGGGAAGGAGGGAAAGAAAACCAAAACAGAAGCTAAATTCCTCCAGAGAAGATCTAAGTAAAGGGGGGTGGGGGTTCTTTAACAATATCTACAGGGTGTAACAGAGGCATTTAACAGATTTTGGGGAGTGCACATTCTAGACTTTGGATGCCACTACCAGAAAACCTGCCCAGATGGTCCTTGAGACATAAAAACCTCCCTTGACAATCTCAGTGTTCTGTCCCAGCGTTAGCAGAAACAAGAAACAGACTCCTTGTCATAAAACAACCCCTCTTTATTTATCTCCTGTGAATTAACAGCATTCACACACTGAAAAGTCCAGGAAATAGTCCTTCAAAGAGTTAACTGCAGTAACAGACTTTATCAGTTCCTTGTGATAATTGCCAGGCCGTGAGCTCCTAGACACAAAGCTGCAAATTAAGTTCTGGCAAACAGTCTCTGAGGCACAAAACACAATGAGCCAAATCTTCAGAAATCCAAACTGTTGTCTCCTACGACCCTTTCCTTTTATTTATTTCCCAGCCAGGGAGGGGCCATTCAGTGTCCACATGTGCTTTGCTTTCTGATCGACTCCTTGTCCTCTCAGTTGTTCTCCTCTCCTAAGAGCTCTGTGCATATGCATCTCTGAAACAGGTCCCAACTGTTCATCATTCCCACTTATCTCAGCATCAAAAGGCAGCTGCCTCTCCGGTGGCTAGGAAATGACGGCCCTGGCTCTATCTCTATGTCTGATGTAGAGCCTCCATCAGAGCCTTTCCCAGACTCTAGAGTTGGCCCAAGTTCCTCCCAATCTATTCATCATCCGAGTTTGCCGCCAGCTCCGCTGGCAGCTGGTGGGCCACAACACTCAGAGATCTGCCATGTTTGTAATTAAGAAGGTGGTAGATACTAATCCCATGACATATGTTTATTTTTTATATAAGAAAAATTGTTGACTCTGGCTCCACAACGAATTGTCAATAGAACAGATGCTTCAACAGATGTGGAATATGAACAGATGTGGCATATGAACTGTGATATGACTGCCAAATGCTGTAGCTTGCAGACCAAGCACAAGGACAGCTCCAATAAAATGCATACAATAAGCTATTTCTCAACATTGACAGCATTGTGATGTGTGGACTTCAGTTCCCAGAATTCCCCAGTCAACCAGGGGAATGTATCTTAACTCACACATCTTAAACTTGCCAAGATTGGGAAACACTGAACAAAGCATTATATATGAATGACTTTGATTGGTATGCTAACTGTACTCACTCCTGGATAGAGCTAGTTTATTATTGTCCATAAAAGCAATGATTATGTATATACATGTATTATTTATAGATAGGACTCTGTTTGCACCTGAGGAATTTGCCATGGTATGTGTCAGTGAACCCAAACAGTTTCTTTCCTCGGTGTTATGCCATCTGTATAGAGGATGAGAAATCTGCTTTTATTGGTAAGTTGTTTTAAAGTTCTTTCATCTTAGCCTATGGAAGGCTCTGTAGTCTGGGGAAGGCTTTTCATCTGCCAATAGAAGCGTTTTTATTGTTGTGGCTGACAGCAAGCAGCTAAAATCTATTAGCAATTCTGTAACAATACATGCACTAATTGAGCACTTTTTCCAGTCCAATGGAAATTAGAGAAAATATCCATATTGATATATCAGCACAACAATCTTAGTTACATTTATTTGGGAATAATATCCATTGTGATGAATAGAACTAACATTTAAATGCACATTAAAATTGCAACTTTCCTGACATTTATTGCCTTGAAGAAGGAATGTTTTATAAGCTCACTTACAACCTTGTAATAATTTTGCTTTCTGCAGATGATTTAGGAATGGTCATAGATCGATTTATGAAAACAGATTATTTTCCTACAGAATTATGCAATCTCTTGACCTGTCCTAATTTTTTTTTCAAATCTTAGATTACATTTTTGTGCACAGTTTTGTACTTAGCTATAACACTATGGCAAAAGTTTCCAATTATTTGGAAACTCAAGTGTTATAATGAGCTCCTGTTTTCCATGGCTGCATCCATCTTTTCTTTTCTTTTCCAAAAATCTGCAAAATAGCAATAGCAAGAATTTTTTTGGGAATGAAGAATGTGTAATAGAGACAATGTAGAACTTGTCTATCTTGAAGATGGCTGTGCTTCTTCTTTTCTTGACTGCTTGTGATCAGAACCAATCTGAGGAATTGCCAAGAAGACCTCAATGTCAAATTTTAAGGGTTTGAATGTATCACTTATAAATTATCACTTTTAATTTTTATTCTGGCCAGGGTCAGGAATTGAGGATCTGTGGAAATATCTGAATAGACTGAATAGGACTTACTTATGATGTACTATCTCTAACAGATAATTGCAAGTTAACCCTTTTCTCCTAAAAGATTGTTCATTTTAATAATGATTCAATATTAATGGTCATATTCCTAAACTTATTGTTTTTATACAATAAAAGAAGTATGACAATATTAGGCCTACACTTTTACAAAAAACAGATTGTATTCTTGATTTTTTGAATTGTTAGTTGTGTTACTCCAGACAACCTCATTCTTGTTTTGAAAAGCAAAACAAAAACAATACTACAATACTTTAACATTCACCGTGTACTAAAATCCTCTTCTAATGATACACAAATTATACCAGTTGGCAGAGAGAGAAAAAGTATCTGGAGATGTTTCCAAATCATTTCACACTTGCAGCTATCACTTATTTCCTCACAGCTGCTTCAGATCTTAATTCTCTCCTTACAGATAGTAACCGAGACCCTATTCTATATGCTCATCCAGGTCCATTCTACCTGGTAAAATTATAGCAGATAAATAAAATATTGGATTTTCATAATACATCTCCAATATCACATCAGGTTTGGCATGCTGCCCTTGTGGAAATGGGACCAAATATACAGTATCACTGCAGTTTAAATGGTTCTGGATGGATTTGGTGCTATTTTCATCATATGCTTATAGTTCTGCTTTCTGCTTTATCATTTAGACAATTTGCTGCTTAAAAGAAATGTCATGTATTTCAGATGACTTCAGAAAAACAGCAGCCTTCTGCATAGTTAAATGGATTGTCAATTTGCATATTTCTGATGACTGGTCGTTTAAAGAAAACAGTGACAGAGAAGATGAAATTCAGATTAAAGGTATTCTTTAGAATTGTAGCTGTCTCTACAGTGGAATAAATGTCCTTTCGTTGCAGTATCAGTTGGCCTTTTTATTTTCAATGTTGATTTTAATGAAATCTACAAAACCTATTTCCTCTGGTAAATTTTGGACTGCATAAATGTTATATATCCAAATCACAGGGACCTTACAAAAAAGCCTTGAAGGGAGATAGAGTATATAGCAGTGGTGAAATTTTATTTATTTTTTACTCCCGGTACTGTGGGCGTGGTTTGGTGGGCATGGCAGGGGAAGGATACTGCAGAATCCCCATTCCTTCCCCACTCTGGGGCAAGCCAGAGGTGGTATTTGATGGTTCTCCGAACTACTCAAAATTTCTGCTACTGGTTTTCCAGAACCTTTCAGAATCTGCTGAATTTCACCCCTGGTATACAGCTTGTATATGTAAATGTGCTGTCCCCTCAAAATAGCGCAACACGCAGGCATTAATGTCTAAACTGCTGGCAACAAATACATTTACAAAATGTGAGAGGGTGTGCTCACTTCTGTGATATACTGTAGATTGAATGGCATACCGCATGCCATCACTGATAAGCATTTTGCCTCAATTTCCTAGATTATGAGGTAAAGAAAGTTAAGGAGCTTCCCGGAGAACTTGTAGAAATGGCATGCAAAGTATGTGAAACCTATCTTGAACAATTTGAAAACGAAGACATTGATTCAGAGACAGATAATGTTCCAGTACTTTCAGAAACAGAATGGAATCAGTTCATTGACCAATACTATTCTCTCATTCAGTAAGTGTTGACTTCCATGTCTGTTAACTGAAAATTACTATCAGCTTCATGTTTATGTTGATGCTTAATTTTATGGGCCTTTTCTTTTGGAGGAAACTATAATTTGATACATGCAGAATGTATACTGTAGGATTTTCATCATATTGTTTTTGTTGGATTAATTGGTTATATTTCTCTATAGGTAAACCTGTGGCTCAAAGGCAAAAATATATATTCTCTTGTAAAAAAAAATGCATATACCTATTGACAAAGATATTTCTGAGCATATGACAAATGTTTCACTAAGAGCATGCATGTCACTTGCAAAACACTAGTTTTGCAAAACTAGTGAAGCAAAACATGAAGTCAGTAAAGGAAAGTGCTTGCTGCTCTTCTTAGTTATTTTCCTTGTCTTGGTGGAAAGGGTGAGAGGAAAAATCAGCAAGGGGCTTATTTGCATTGTTTTTGTTGCCCACCATCAATAAAATTTTCATTTAGCATTAGATCTTCCCGTACTATGTAGCATATCGGGCAGCTCCTCGAGAACAGGAAACAATTATTTTAGGAAGGATAGAAATAGATGTCAGCTTTTATTCACCTGCTTCCAATTGCAAATTCAGCCTCCAGGTGGGTTTTCATGTTATATCACCTCAAGTGCTCTTTGGGCTGGAGTATTTTACTTCCTTATAGGTTAAGTGTTACCTTGTGCAATATGTAAGAGATTGCTAGTCAACACCCAGCAAAAATGTTATCTCCTTCATCTAGTAATCTTTGCTTAGCTAGCTGAGGGTTTTCGAAAGAAAATAAACTTCTAAGTATCATGCATCATGTTTCCAGTCAGTTGAGGAAAAATGTTTTCAGTAGAAGAGAATATATGTAGCTCAGGGTTGGACTGTGAAGTCTTGGTACTCTCTGAACTTAATTGTTTGCTTGCAGGCATTTCATTACTTGACTAGGTAACATCATCTGTGCCGATTACCATGCTGGTTGGGTAATAAAATGTCTACAAAAAAAGGATTTGGAAAGCACCAAGGACTCCACTAAAAATGGTTTCACACTATGAATTTTCTCTCTCTGTGTATATTTGTGTATCAATGTATAAAGTATTGTAAATAAAGAATATAAAAAACTAGAACTGATCTTAGGGAAGGTATGAAGGACTGTTAAGAAGGGACTTCATTAACTTGTCAAGTTTCCAGTACAATAAATTTGTGAAAAATGAAACCTCCTGTCTTTCCATGGTAGACTTTCATAAAAACCTTTCAAAATTGCCCACTATCCCGCCCCCCAGAAATATGGGGGATCAACAATTTTGATGTGAATTGGTATTAAGCTAGGAATAGATGACATAATGAATATGATTGTAATTTTAATTGTTTGCACAAAATATTTGTACCCAGATGACACACTGTTTAATGGAAGATGGATTGTTTATATTGAAATAAAATAATAAAAAAACAATTTTGGTGTGTATCAGAGCTATATTGAATCTACTTGTTTTCCTAAAGGGATCCTTGAACTGAAGTTATATCCTAATTTCCTAACTTATTCCTTAAAATGTCATGCTCTACTCCAAATAATTTGTAACTGTAATAATTTTGAATACAAATTTATTACAAGGTTGGTTTAATTTTCTTGCTTTTTTTCCAGTGAAGGGGCAGTTATTTGTAATGCAGACCGTTATTTTATTCAGTGTCAAAATATTTTGCACAAAATTAGGCTACTTAATCCACAGCAAGAGATTGATGGTCTTCATAACATCTGGATCATTAAGCCTGGAGCAAAATCCCGTGGCAGAGGTAGGATTATGGGTTACGTTTTTTGTTTTTTTGTTTACAAATGCAGTTATATTTTTTCAGCAGAGAATCTATTAGAGAAGGCCAATTATCTCTCATTATGGTCTAGATTAGAAAAGATGATTAACCTGTATCTAATTTTAAAAAAAAATTGTACAGAGAGATGATAGTTTTACAGAAGTCTGCTCAGGGGCTAAGACCCTGAGTTTCTCGATCAGAAGGATGGCAGTTCTGCAGTTCGAATCCCTAGCACCGCGTAATAGAATGAGCTCCCATTACTTGTCCCAGCTTCTGGCAACCTAGCAGTTCAAAAGCACATAAAAATGCAAGTAGAAAAATAGGGACCACTTTGGTGGGATGGTAATAGCGCTCTGTGCTCCTTCGGCATTTAGTCATGCTGGCCACATGACCACGGAGACGTCTTCAGACAGCGCTGGCTTTTCAGCTTAGAAATGGAGAGAGCTCTGCCCCTAGAGCTGGAAACGACTAGCACATATGTGTGGGGGAACCTTTACCTTTTTAAACATTCCCCTCTCTTTGAAATAATTATTTTTTCTTGTCAAAAAGTAATTCATTTTCTAGAAAAAGATACATTGCTTTTAGGTTTATCCTTTTCTCAATTACTATTAAATCTAAGCAATAGATCACACACTCCATTATAAAAAACCCTAAGCTTTTGGGCCACCATGTATTGCTATTATACCTTAAAATCAAGAAGTTGTGAAACCAATGAGAAATTACCAAATAAAGTACCTACTTTGATAATGAAACCTTCAAAGAAGAAACCGAGATCAGCCAACATAAAAATCCCAACAAAAAATGTCAATGCTGTTGTGTCAAAATTTAGACCTAATTAAACACATTCATACAGGATTTTGCCATTTCAGGTTTGACAAAGAGCAACACAATGGTAGTATTAGTTAAATTTTTGATTGAAAGCATCAGGTAGCAGTGATCAGGCAGCACAATGTTTGTGAATAATATGCAATAGTGTTATCCATTCTGGGGTATCCTGAGGCCCAAAGGATAATTCTCCCGTCTTTTTCTCCAGAAATAGTATGCAAAAATCGTCTGGATGAAATATTGAAACTAGTTGAACCAACTGATCAATTTCCAATTAAAGATCATAAGTGGGTTGTCCAAAAGTATATAGAGAAACCACTCCTCATTTATGATACAAAATTTGATATTAGGCAGTGGTTTCTTGTAACGGACTGGAACCCATTGACTATATGGTTCTACAAAGAAAGCTATCTGAGATTTTCAACTCAGCGATTTTCCTTAGAAAATCTTCACAGGTAACCAAGATTATCCTTCTAATTTTGATTGTATGATATGTGGTTTATGTATATGGATAATATTCTGTGGAGGGATTTATTTCAAGTAAACATACATTTATTTAAAACATATGGCCGCCCATTAAAAACAAAAACTTGGTGCCAGATCAGACTTCTACTGTGTGATTATCTAACCTCTCAGCTTTTGGGGGCAAAGCCAGATCTTCAAAGCCTTATAGAAAACTAAAGGGGTGGAGGCCTGCTGAACTTTGGGGGGGGGGGCAGAGTGTTCCATACGACTGGGGCTGCTATGGAGAAAGCATGCTTCCTAGTTCTTATCAGATGTCTACCATATTTTTTGGACTATAAGACGCACCAGAGCATAAGATGCACCAAGATTTTGAAGAGGAAAACAAGAAAAAAAAGCAGTTTTTGCCCTCCCTGGCCCCAGGAGCACTCTGCAGGCCTCCCAAACCCTCTATGCATCCCATTTTTGTGAAAAACAGGCCAGGTTTTGGCGAAAACGGGACGGAGGAGGTGGGGTTTTGGAGGACAAAAATGCCCATATTCGGTGTATAAGGCGCACCAACATTTCCACCCTTTTTTTGGGGGGGGGGGAGTGTGTCATACTCCAAAAAGAAGGTATATTTTCGGGAGGGAACTAGGATGCCCCTATCCTATCTGATCTGGAAGTATGGTAGATTTTCTTAGGGAACAGTCCTGGCAAATAAAACATGATATGATCTTGATTTTGTTGTTCTTTGGTAAACTGGCTATTATAAAAACACCATGGCATCATTGAGCCCAGTGTGAGTGCTGTAGAATGCTCTTGCTGTAGCTTTTCTGATTTTAAAATAATTTAGACTACGTCTGGCTGGATTTGGATGTGTAGTTGCATATGAAAACATTTCTGGCTGAATAAGAATTTAAATTTAAATGAGTTAAATCAATTGGCATGAAGAGAATGAAGATATTTTATTTTCTTAAAACTCAATGTAACTGAGATGAAAATATATAACTGTATTTGAGCTCGTGGAATCTGCTCTAGGCAAGGGTGATCTGAGAAAAATGAATGGATTAGATGCAGTCATTATACAAAATTCTTCAGAACTAAGATATTTTGTTTTCCTGAAGTAAATCTCAAGTTGAAGTAGAATTACATTGTTAGTCCGGTTCTTTAAACATTTCACACAATATTTGCCTTTGTCCACTGCTCAACTCTCTATATCAAGGTGAAGTCAGTGGTGGGATTCAAATAATTAAAAAAACTGGTTCTCTTCCCTAATGACCAGCTGAATAGACAAGGCTCAGTGGTCATGTGACAATGTGTGACAACATCACTCAGGTTGATGGACATTTCACCTTAGCTGTTACAATGTAATAAGGGTTAACCAGAGAGGCAATTTCTGTAAGCAGGGCAATAAAGATTAGGCTAGAAACAACACCAGAATGTTTCCTTCCACCCTTCCTTACAGGATTAGCCCTGTAAAGTGGGAGAAAACAAAATAAGATTTTTTCCAACAACCGGTTCTCCGAAGTGCTTAGAAAGTTAGCAACCGGTTCTCCTGAATAGGTGCAAAGTGGCTGAATCCCACCACTGGGTGAAGTGCAGTGCAAGTTATCATGTTGTTATGATTGCAAAGTAGAATTGATTTTATTACCAAAAATGTGTTTGATGATGACTCAGCATTTCCACTTGCTTCTTGTTGAGCTAGGTTGTTCAGGGGATACAACCTTATCAGGAACAAAACCTTTGCAATTCTTTAATTTTACATTAGATCACATAATTTAAATACTTTAATTTTTAAATGATGCTGAACGGTAGTCCCTTCTGGTTAGGATACTTATACTTTTTTTTAAATAAGAGAAAAACAATTAAGTTAATTCAATGGATTATCCTTACAATCGCTCCCACTCCCCGGTATTTATGTTTATATTTTATGTTTGGTATAAACTCTACACAAGACTAACTGCTCCATATAATTTCCACAGTTCTGTTCATGTTTGCAATAATTTCATCCAGAAAAATTACAAAAATGCATCAGATCGTAGTTGTCAGTTGCCATATCACAACATGTGGTCCAGTAGCAAATTCCAAGAGTATCTGCAGAAGAGAGGCCTTGGCCATGTTTGGTGCAACATCATCTATCCATCTATGAAAAAAATCCTAATATATATAATGAAGATGGCTCAGGAGCAAGTGGAAGCACGAAGGAGCAGCTTTGAACTGTATGGAGCCGATTTCATTCTTGGCAGTGATTTCAAACCTTGGTTGATTGAAATCAATAGTAGCCCAACGATGCATCCTTCTACTCCGATTACAATGGACCTTTGTGCTAAAGTGCAAGAAGACACAATGAAGGTGGTGCTTGACAAGAGGCTTGAGAAAAATTGTGAAACTGGAAATTTTGAACTTTTGTGGAGACAAGTAAGAAGCATTTCATTTTGTTCCCTAGCTGAGTAGTATACAAAATAGCTTGATTCTAACTATGTCTAACTAGTGGTTAGAGAAATTAGAAGCATGGTTTCAGAATTTGAATAATAGTAATGATGGAGAAATATGAAATTCTACTTCCAGGAGAATGTCCTCTCCTTTTGCAAAATTGAATTTTAGTAACTTTGAAAGAGTTTTGACATAATGCTGTTTTATTTCCCTGGGTGTCTTTAATAGATCCTAATGATAACGGCTTGTCTTTTTTAAACTTGCTAATATGGAGTCAAACATTTTTTGTTGCAATGCTTAACATTTGTTGCATGGGGTTGCAGGTTCCACTTGCTTTTGCATCATACTTGCTTATAGATCTCTTAAGAATGGGGTGAAGTCCACGGTAGACAATTTAAGGTTAACGTTTTGGGGGTTTGAGGATGTAACAACAGAGTTAGGTAGTGCATTCTAGGCATTGACCTATTGCTGAAATCGTTTCTGCAATCACGTTTGGAATAGTTTACTTTGAGTTTGTATCTATTGCTTGCCCGTGCATTATTGCGGTTGAAGATGAAGTAGTCCTTGACAGGTAAGACATTGTAGCAAACAATTTTGTGTACCTAGCTTAGGTCAGACCATAGATGGCATAGTTCTAGGTTGTCCAGGTCCAAAATTTCCAGCCTAGTGGCATAAGCTATTGCGAACAGAGGAGTAGCGTATTCTTCTCATGAAATACCTCTGGACTTGCTCAATTGTATTAATGTCCATTATACAGTGTGGATTCCAGGCAGATGAGCTTTATTCGAGAATTGGTCTGGCAAAGGTTTTGTATGCCCTGGTTTGCAGTACAGTGTTATCGGAGAAGAAGCTTCACAAAATTAGGTTAACAACTCTTAATGCATTTTTGGCAATGCTGTTACATTAGATCTTTTGAAATGAGCAATTTCCGGTTGCCGCCCTAGCTATTCCATTATGCTACCTTTCATAAAATTAAACTATTAAACTATTCCCTACATTAAATACATTATGTGTAGCTCTCCTTTTATTTTTAATGCACCTGAATAAACCACTTCCCATTAGTCATTCGTTCTGAAAACTCCTCTAAAATGTAAATGCAGCCCCTTCCCTGAATAATCAAATGCCCCCTTTTTGATGCTCCTACCGAACATGGTTGTGGAAAGATTTTGCGAAGCAGAAGTGGTGAGCAGAGAGAAAGCTTCCCTTTTGCATGGGGTGGCCCTGTCAAGTTTAGGTCCTTGCATGCTTGTATCAGTGTAAAAGGCATTGGCTCACTAAGTATTCAGCACAATCAAATGAAGATGAATACATAATCTTGCTAAGCAATGCTAGCTGTGATTATATCAAAACAACAGGCTTTGAGACTGATTTTGGGGGCTAGCACCAGGAACATGTTTTCCAAGATACTTGGAATACCTTTTCAGAAATAACTTTAGAAATAAAAAAGGCAATTTGGTGTAGTGGTTAAAGTGTTGGCCTAGAAAGCAGGAGATTTTGAGTTCTTGTCCTGCCTCAGGCATGAAAAATCGCCTTGATAATGTTGGACCAGTCATTGTCTCAGCCCAACTCATCTCATAGAGCTGTTGTGGGGAAAATAGAGAAGAAGTGATGGTACTGTATGTTCACCACCTCGAGTTATATATGAAAAAAAGTAGAATAAAATCTAAAAAAGAGAGAGAGAGAGAGAGAGGGAGGGAGGGAGGGAGAGAGAGAGAGAGAGAGAGAGAGACTAGAAAAATAAACTGGATATACAACAGCTATAGTTGCTCCCAGTTTGGACCAGTTTGGGAGAACCAGTAGTGGTAATTGGTGTGGGTCGCCAAATCAGTAGTGATGGCTGGCTGGCCATGCCCCTGAACCGGCTTGCTCCGATGCTCGCCTGCCTCATCTTCGCCATGTGCATCCACATAACTGAAGTTTACTTGTGAGAAGGTTTACTCATGAACAGGGTGCTCAGCAGCTGGCAGATTGCTAGCTTGCTCGCTCGGCTGGTGGCCACCCCTGGAGCTCACAGGCAATGAATGAAAGTACACACTCTTCAGATCCTCCAGCTCTCCTGCATTCAGTTTGGCACAGCTCGCGTTGCTGCTTTCTTTGGCTATTCTAAAAAAAGTTTTACAGCATATTTTATTTCCCATCTCCAATCTGAAACATAAATTTGCCAAGCCACGCCCACAAAATAAACCACGCCCACAGAACCGGTAGTAAAAAAAAATTGAAATCCACCCCTGAACAGATATCTGGAAGAGTCATAATTATTTTTAGATGTGAACTAACAGACCTTTTCCATTTCTTCATCAATCCACAACTTAGAGAACGAAAAGCTCTCAACTAATACTTATTTTGATAAGATGAAATTGTAAAACTAACAACGAAATATTGACTTTGTTTTTTTTTTATTCCGTAGCCCATGTTGGATATGCCACCATTTAATTCTACAGACCTCATTGTGGAAGGAATCGGTTATAAGAAAATGAAAAAGCAAGTTGTCATCAGCAACTTTAATTTTGCTGACCCCCTGTTGAATTTAGTGCAACCTGCAACTAATTATGAAAGTAAAGGAGACTCAATTCCACCTATCAACGAGAAGCAAAATGTAAAAGTAAAACATGGAAATAATTCTCCTTGCACATTGCCAAAGACCGTGGAGAAGAAGTCTGAGAAAATCATTAAAGTAAAGTCGACTCCCAAAAAGCCTATCAAAATCATAGATTTCCCTCGCATAACTATTCTTCAAGAAGCAACAGTCATGCTTGATACAAAAAAGAACAAGGAAATTAAAGAATCTAAACAACAGACTGGAAATCAAGCAGCCACCAGCTTTCCAAATTCAAATTCATTAGACTGGGCATTACTTCAGCCCTCTAAAGATACAGGTAAAATACATATGTAAATCATACACACACACACGCACACAAAAACGCACACACGCACACAAAAACACACACACACACACACACATTGTATACAATATAACCAAATATATAGTTAAATCAGAGGTCATATTCAGCTGGTTCCCTCCGGTTCGGGCAAACTGGTAGCGGCGGCTACGGGAGGCTCCGCCCACCTGCCCCGACATAATGCGCAAGCATTGTGCATGGGAAGAGGGCGGTGCACAGGCACAGGTGCGGCATATGCATTCACATTTGTGAACCGGTAGGAAAGGTAAATGAATCCCACCTCTGAGTTAAATTATGTGCGTATTTACACACACACAAACACACACAAACACACACACAATTTAATTATTTCAACTTCATTCAAATAATTTTGATAAATTTCTCAGTTCTCCCTCTTAGTAAACCACGTCTGTATCGCCAAGATAGTTGCACGTTTGTGTCCACATATGTCATCAGGAGTCAAGCTTGACTCAAAGGCACTTTAACCCCAAACCCTCCACATGCATATCTTTAGATGAAACATATTGCCATGGGACAGAGATTAAGCATTGTGTTCTCTGTGCCACATTTCCCTTCTCTAAATGTTCCTATCTACACTAGGAAATGTGAAGACATCATGTAAATTCTGCTGTGAAGCAACTGTCTCCTTGATTGCACTTTCAGACTGTGAAGGTGGGAAAACTCCTTTCCCATCCTTGCATTCCCAATTTGGTTGAAGCTGTTTGGTGTTTCTTTTCTTAAAAAAAGTATTTTAGAAGGTCCAAATCTAATCTCCAAAAATTGTATGTGCTTTGTTTAAGATTTCTACCCCTAACAAATTATTATGATCTCTTTCTTTTAAATAAAGAAGGACATTCATAGCTAATTCAGGAAACCTCTTATAAAGATGAAGCGTTCCTCTTAATGGAGAAATGGTTCTTAAGGGAATTGCCAACTGGGGTAATCCCCACTTTACAGTTTATTAAGGATTAATTTCTTTACAATCAAGCCATTGAAGCCTGATTTTGCACACTTGCAATATGAGATTACATCCTTGTGCAGGATACTAGTATCATTTTCATATGTGAAAGGGACAATGTGTAAAACTGACATTTCATCATGACTAAGTGAAATTTTACAGTCTGCCACTACCATATACCATATGGGTAAATTCACCCATATCATTTCTCCTGTTAACTAGAGATGCTTTGGAGTTGTCAGTGAAATAGCAGCACATTTCACTGCCCGTTATAACCATGACGGTAAATTGCTCATTACTTTATTGCTTGCAGTTGTCCCAGGGGAGCTTTCTCTGCTGTTACTCACCATCCATACAAATAAACTACACATGTTTAAATTACATATACAGTTATTGGAACTGTACTTAGAGATGCACTTAAGACTTTTAATACAATACAATAGCAGAGTTGGAAGGGACCTTGGAGGTCTTCTAGTCCAACACTCTGCCTAGGCAGGAAACCCTATACCATTTCAGACAAATGGTTATCCAACATCATCTTAAAAACTTCCAGTGTTGGGGCATTCACAACTTCTGGAGTCCGGCTGTTTGGCATGATAGATACAAAACATCAACCACTTTTTCTTCTCTCTCTCTCTCTCTCTCCCCCCCCCGCCCACTTGATTGGGCAAACTCAAAAAACTGAACTCTATTTTACAACCTTGGGTTGGATATTAAAAACAAGTGCTATAAAATAATGCTAGGGAGATATTTCTGTATTGTTAACAAGGCACGGTGGGTTTTACTCTTCTACTGATCCAGTGTCTATTGATAAAAGAACATAAAAAAAATCTGCATAGGGGTATCAAACTCAAGGCCCCGGGAAGGGGGGGGGGATCCCCACAGGATGCTTAGATCTGGCCTGCGGGGCTGCCCTGGAAACAGTGAAGGACCAGCCCATGGTGACTTAGCCGTGAAAATGGAGTTCTGGAGGGCCACATGTGGCCCTCGTGAATTCTGTTTTCCCTGGCAGAGGGTTGCAGGAGGCTATTGCAGCTGAAAATGGAGCTTGGAAGCCTGTTTTTGCTGGCAGAGCGCTTGGGCCATCATAGGTACCACCAATATGAGTGATGTTGAGCTGGCCACGCCCACCCTGGCCATGACACCCCACACCCCCAGCCCTCCAAGGTCAAACACAACCCTGATGTGGCCCTAAATGAAATCAAGTTTGACACCCCTGGCGTAGGCCATATAGTGATTAAACGTATACAGGTAGTCCTTGATTTACAACCACAAAGAAGCCCAGAATTTCTGTTGCTAAATCAGACATTTGTTAACTCAATTTTGCCCCATTTTACATTCTTTCTTGTCCCAGTTGTTAAGGGAATCCCTGCAGTTGTTAAGTTAGTAACACAGTGGTTAAGTGAAACTGGCTTCCCCATTGACTTTGCTTGTTAGAAGATCGGGTCACTGCAACCGTCATAAATATGAATCAGTGGCTAAGTATCTGAAATTTGACCATATGACCCTGAGGATGATATAGTGTTTGCAAGTGTGAAAAATGCCATTGTAACTTCGAATGGACACCAAATGAACTGTAAATTGAGGACAATCTGTATGTGTTTGTAGGGTGAACAATTAATGAAAGGGGTAACATCTAAAGCTGGGAAGTTGTTGGAAACTCAACTTCTAGTAGTTAGAGAAAGTTGTATATGTATTTCATTTAAGAGACCAAATACCCTTGACACAAACTCCTGGTTCTTTTTGTTTTGTAGAAACACATTAAGTGGGACACAGTAAGTTACTTGATTTAGTATTAATAGGAATTATTCTTTGCTCTTTATTTGAAGGTCTAAAGAATGAAACCACGAAGACTCCATGCCTAGTTTGTGGAAATGGTTTCCAGTCGGAGAAAACTTGTAAACACTGCAGCTCTTTTTGTGCAACTGTATTACAAGGAGGTTCATATTTACCTATGAGTCCGTGTTCTGCTCCTGAAAAGATGGCCAAGACCAGGGTGGCTGCCCCATATTATGGGTTTCCAAAATACTTTTGACTCTATTCAACGTGCCTTGAGATAGTGTTTTTTTTTTACAACCAATTCCCTAAAAGATAAAACAGAAGTCAAGAACCATCCTTGTATTTAAAAAAAAAAGCCCTTGTAAAACATCTCAAACCCTCATTAATTATCAAATATGTGATAGGAATTTGACAAAATGTTGTTCTTAGCATAAGCCTTACCATTCAACATTTATGGCCAGCATAAAAGCAGGTGAGCCTGATCAGTATTTGGATGGACATATTTAAAACAGGAAACGTTTCCTCTAGAAAGGTGATTAGTACCAGGGAAGAAATGGATTTTGCAGACAGAACTGATTTTTAGGGCTCTACCAAATTGTAGCCTTAGCCCAATTGATGCCTGTGTGTCAATTGGCTAGAAAGGAAGGCAGTTTTTCAGATTTCAGTCCCTTTGTCTCTTTGGGTATTGTGATGCTCAGTGTTCTTTCTGGACCATTTTCACCATGGCTCCTGATTGGTGGATTACTCTGGGGAAGGAAGGAAGAAAGGAAGGAAGGAAGGTAGGTAGGTGATAGACACTAGAGATCCATGTTACTTTGTAATCAAATGGAGTGGAGAGATTTGTTTACAGTAGGCAAACCAAACATCAGGGCTTGACTAGCATAAACTGGAAAACACTACATTTGACATAAAGCAATAAAAATCAGGAAAGATTGCCCAAGAGATTCTTCCAGGAATGATAATGCAAGCCAAGTTAGCATCTTGTTAAGAAGGGACTGCTTTATTGATTTGTAGCTTTCTCAGTAAGTAAGAACCTTTGTGGCAAAACACTGAAGGACGCTAGTTTATGATACTAAAAGAGGTTGCAGATCCGCAAAGACATGAAAATGAAAAATCTGATGAAATACTGGCATACTGGTCTCTGCTTGCTTTACACTTTACACTTTGGAAAGCCGTTTTCAGATTCTACTCGAAGTCCATAGCTGAATTGGGAAGATTAGTTAGGACACCGATGTCAAAATTGCAGCGTCACATTGCCGTCACGTGACCTATCATGACGTTGTCCCCTTTCGCGGAGCTGGGGTGGGCGTGGCCTGTGCACGACACATCTGGCCTGCAGGCAGCAAGTTTGACACCCCTGAGTTAGGATAAAATCTTAAGTAAGCTGGGTTATTGCTCTGTGCTATACATGGGGCTGCCCCTGAAGACTGCCTGGTACAGCTGATACAAAATGCAGCAGCATGAGCAATAATGGTTGCTCGTGCAGCTGACACAAAATGATGCCAAATGTGGCAGCATGAATGATAATGGCTGCGCTCCTGCATGCCTATGTGTCAACACTGCTATGTGTGCAGGAATTGTGTTGTCGGTTAGCTTCTGGGTAAAATTCTAAGTGCTGGTCATTACCTATAAAGCCCTTCATGGCATAGGGCAGTAATGGTTAATCTTCTCAGCACAAAGTGCCGAAACTGGAGCGCATGCGGGCCAGAGCACCAGAAGAGAGCAGCTGGCCGATGTCCATGTGCACGGCATCCAGCTGCTCTTCCAGGTTCCGTTGTGCACATGCATGCTAGCCAGCTGGTCAGACACGCCTGCGCACCAGCCAGCTACTCTCTTTTGGGTTCCGGCACAAGCATGCGGGATGCGCACATGCATGCAACAGAACCCAGAAGAGAGCAGCTGGCTGGCGCGCATGCAGGCTGGACCAGTTGTCTGGCACGCATCTGTGCGATGAAACCTGGAAGAGCAACTGGCGATGGTGCACGTGCCCACAGGGAGGGCTATGCGTGCCACATCTGGCAATCGTGCCGTAGGTCCACCATCCCGGGCATAGGGCTTGGGTACCTGGGTACTACCTATCTCCAACTGTTTCTGCCTGCCCAATATGTTCCAGCAAAGTCGTTATGTTCCAGGTCCCTTCAATTAAATGTTGCCGTCTTATTGGAGAGAATCCAGACAGAGCTCTTTCTCCTATGGCTCCCCAAAGCCATTAAGGCCTGTCTTTGGTCACAGGCTGAGGTTGATATCTTTGTAGGGCTTTCATGTCATTTGCTACTTTTTGATTGGTTTGAATGTGGGCTGCCTGTAAGGTTGTATGTTTTTACAATAACTGTTTTATTGCTTTGTATTTCCCAGAGACTATGTGCATACAGGCAGCTCTTGACTTATGATCACAATTGGGACCAGAATTTCCATTGCTAAACATTTTCATCTGTTGGCTGTTAAGTAAGACGTGCCTGATTTTACTACCCTTTTTGCCATGGTTAAGTGAATCACTGCAGTTGCTAAGTGAATTAAAGGTAAAGGTTCCCCTCACACATATGTGCTAGTCATTCCCGACTTTAGGGGGCAGTGCTCATTTCCATTTCAAAGCCAGCGCTCTCTGAAGTTGTCTTGTGTCCGGTCATGTGGCCAGCATGACTAAATGCCAAAGGCGCATGGAACACTGTTACCTTCCCACCAAGGTGGTCCCTATTTTTATACTTGCATTTTTACATGCTTTCAAACTGCTAGGTTGGCAGAAGCTGGGACTAGTAACAGGAACTCTCTCTGTTACACAGTGCTAGGGATTCAAACTGCCGAACTGCCGACCTTTTGACAAGCTCAGCGTCTTAGCCACTGCGTCCCTGAAGCTAAGTGAATTAGGCAGCGGTAAAGGAATCCATCTTGCCTCATTGACTTTTATTGCCGGAAGCTGTATGGAAAGTTCACGAATGTGATCACATGATCCTGAGATGCGGGAACTGTTGTAAAGAGATGCTGGCTGCCACATGCCTGAATTTTGATCATGTGACCATGGGGATGCTGCAACAGTTGTAAATGTGAGGATACTTTATAAGTCACTTTTTTCACTGCTGTTATAACTTTAACTGGTCACTGAACACATTGTTGTAAATCAAAGACTATTTGTGAAATGTATTTAGAATTATTTTTTATTATTATTTATTTGTCTTGTATGCCGCCCACTCCCGAAGGACTCCGGGCGGCTCACAATAGACAAGGGAAGGGGAAATAACTAGACAAAGACAACACTTAAAAAAAACGCAACATTCACAGTTTCCGTGGGGCTGCATGTTTCACAAGCCCCCCGGCCTGCTGGAACAGCCAGGACTTGGTGGCTTTGCGGAAGGCCGGGAGGGTAGTAAGGCTCCGGATCTCCACGGGGAGGTCATTCCAGAGGGCTGGAGCTGCAACAGAGAAGGCTCTCCCCCGGGAGTCGCCAGCCGATATTGGCTGGTGGATGGAATCCGGAGGAGACCTAACCTGTGAGATCTAATCGGTCTATGGGAGGTAATCGGCAGGAGGCGGTCTCTCAGGTACCAGGTCCGATGCCATGTAGGGCTTTATAGGTAGCGACCAGCACCTTGAAGCGGATCTGGAGACTAATGGGTTGCCAGTGCAGCTCGCAGAGGATAGGTGTGATGTGGGTGTACCTGGGTACACCCACAATCGCTCGCGCGGATGCGTTCTGGACTAACTGAAGTCTTCGAATACTCTTCAAGGGCAGCCCCATGTAGAGCACGTTACAATAATCAAGTCTTGAGGTCACAAGGGCATGAGTGACTGTCTGAAGGGCCTCCCGATCCAGTAGGGTCGCAATTGGTGCACCAGGCGAACCTGGGCAAAGGTCCCCCTGGTCACAGCCGACAAATGGTGTTCTAAAGTCAGCTGGGGATCCAGGAGGACTCCCAAATTGTGAACCCTCTCTGAGGGGCGTATAATTTCACCCCCCAGCCTGAGAGATGGAATAATTGGCCAATCTTTGGGAGGGAACATCAGAAGCCACTCGGTCTTGTCTGAATTGAATGCCAACTTGTTTGCTCCCATCCAGACCCTAACAGCCTCCAGGCACTGGCACATCACTTCTACTGCTTCGCTGCGTTGGCACGGGGCGGACAGATACAATTGCATATCATCTGCGTATTGGTGGTACTTAATCCCGTGCTGGCGTATGATCTCACCCAGCGGCTTCATGTAGATGTTAAATAGGAGGGGGGACAGGACCAAACCCTGCGGCACCCCGTAGTTGAGGGGCCTTGGGGTTGATCTCTGCCCTCCGACCAACACCGACTGCGACCTGTCCGAGAGGTAGGAGGAGAACCACCGAAGGACGGTGCCTCCCACTCCCACCTCTCGCAACCATCGCAGAAGGATACCATGGTCGATGGTATCGAAGGCTGCTGAGAGGTCAAGGAGCACAAGGATAGAGGGGTGACCCCTATCCCTGGCCCTCCAGAGATCATTGGTCAACGCGACCAAAGCAGTTTCCGTGCTGTAACCAGGCCTGAAACCCAACTGAAAGGAGTCTAGGTAATCGGCTTCATCCAAGGACCGTGGGAGTTGAGAGGCCACCATTGGGACAACTATACTTTTTCGTATTTTCCATTGTTCTTCCAACAACATATCTACACCAGTCAGTTGATCTTTTGCAGGAGTGGGCTCTAGTTTGTTCAGAGTTCATCTGAAATGTCTGGCTATGGCGTATGGTCCTCAACAGTGCAAACAGTGCAGGCTAATCAGACCCTTTGCACTAGTCAGTGTAATATAATCTTGGAGAAAGATTCCAAAATAGTTTGGAATGCAATACCCTGGAATCTCAGCCCCCTCAGCCAACTCAGGCAAGTACAGAGAAGTAGGGAATGTGCTCACTGACATCTTTTGGTTTATGAAGAATCCTGGGAATAGGACATGCTGTCACTAATCAAAGAAAACCTGATAATTGACTGAGGCGTGGATTATTCATTTGTAATCTGTGTACCTAACTCATTTTTTTGCTTGTATAAATACAACAAGGAAACATCAGTACTTGAATTTCCCTCTTAATTGAAGACATCATTGAATCAAGACTACTATTTTAAGACACCTGTTTTCAACGCATATCTGTCCTGAAGGTCTGTGCCTAGTAACACATCAGACTTCCGGGGGAGGATCCTGCCATCGCCAGTGGCTCAAAGGAGCTGCCCTCAGAGTTCTGGTCTGTATATCTAAAAGATCTATAGATATCTCTCCTTTCAGGCAAGAAAGGGGCAGGGAGGAACTCAGTCGTTAGAATCTCTTTGTAGTTCACAGCCTTTTGTTTTTTGCTGTGAACGGAGAAGAGGTTCAACAAAAGCTGAGTTTTTTTTATTCCAGCCAGATCTTCTCAGCTGTTTTTTTTCAGCTCAAGGCAGGTTGTCCCCCCCCCCCCTCAGGACAAATCTAAGCTATTTAAAATCAATCCGAGCAGCGACCATTCCTGAGAACCCCTTTTTTATTATTATTCAAAATACCAGCTTCAATTTTATAAAAAACTCCTTTGTCTAACTGCTTTTCAAAATGGCGATTTTATAGCTTCCGCATTTGATATATGATATATTTAACTAGCCCCATTTTCCTGAAGACTTCTCTTTACTAATTGCCAAAAGTTTATTGAAAGTATTTTATCTTAAATCAAGGTGAGCAGAGACTTTGTTTGTTTTCTTTTTTTCTTTTATAATGGCTCCCAAGTCAAAGCAATCTAAACGTCTTTTCAACAATATATCCCAAGCAATTGTTATAAAGCTGCAGCTTTTGCCTTCTATGCCCTCTACTGGAGATTTGTTAATGAAAGAATTTCTTTTTGAAACTCTTAAAGAATTTAGAGAGGAAATGAAGCAACTAAGAGCCAAGGTGGCGCAGTGGTTAAATGCAGCACTGCAGGCTACTGCTAGATCAGCAGGTCAGCGGTTCAAATCTCACCGGCTCAGGGTTGACTCAGCCTTCCATCCTTCCGAGGTGGGTAAAATGAGGACCCAGATTGTTGGGGGCAATATGCTGACTCTCTGTAAACCGCTTAGAGAGGCCTGAAAGGCCTATGAAGCGGTATATAAGTCTACTGCTATTGCTATTGCTATTGCTATTGCTATTGTTTCGGAATTATGTGATAAGCTTGATGCCAAGATTGCTCAAACAAAGGAGAATATGATCGAGGTTATAACTGTAATGACAGATTATATTGCAGGAATGGAAGATAAACTGGAACTTTTGGAAGAAGCTAATTCTAATCTGACATCTAAAATTGAAATGTTGCAACAGGAAGTTGAAAATGCAGAAAGACAACTTGTTATGACAAATTATAAAAAGACTGCGTTTGCAATAAGAGTTAGGGGATTGCGTGAAAATGAACAGGAGAATTTGAAACAGACCTTTTTTGAGGCTTTCAGTCGTTTGGTGGGAAGTCCGGGACTCAACTTTGATTGGCAGATCCAAAAAATTTACCGCCATAATTCGTGGACAGCAGAACAGAGACAGCTTCCGAGAGATATAATTATTTTGCTACAAAAGAATCCAGAAACGTGATACTACAAGAGTTTCACAATAACAGGCTGTGAATTGATGGACAGGACTTGATCGTCTTCAAAGAAATACCACCCCAAATGTTAAGATCCAGGAGAGACTATGCTTTTCTAACTAAAGAACTCAGAAATAATCAAATACAGTACAGATGGGAGGTGCCATTTGGTATTACAGTTACATTTGATGACCAGAAACATCGCCTCAACTCTGTTTGGGAAGCCCGAGATTTTTACTACAAGATCCTGAAGGCAGGACTTCCTGAATCACCCGGACTCGGAGAAAGACAAGGAGAAGTAGAAGAGAAACAACCAAACACACAACTACAAGGTGGGAGGTATCGTTTTTCCCCTCCGGAAGGGCAGAAGAGCAGAGAACAAGGATTTAGTTATGCTTCCAAAACATTTGCTTAATTTTAAGTTGAATAATACTTTGTGACTTCTGTCTTATATAAAATGGTATAGTGGTATACCGATGAAGAGACATTAAGGCTGAAAGAAATGATGCTGATTTTCTCGGAAAATATACTGTATGGGACTTAAAAAACACTTGATGGATACCTTTGAACTTTTATATAAATTGTTTATGATTTATTCTCTAGGGTGAGGAGGGCGGAGATTGTGATGTTTCTGGATTGTGGCTTAGGTTGAATGGAGTTGGGAAGTGTGGTGCAGACGGGAGGGTAGTGAAGGTTCAATTAGAGCTTATTTTGAGCCAGAAAGTAAGTTGATTTTTATAGAAATTGTCATTGTTATTTGAATATAATGTTTGGAAGGATATATTCAGGGAGTTCGAAGGAAGGCGGAGCAAATATGAGAGGAGTACGGATGATAATAAAATATATATATGGACACGGGTAGAGGCAGGATGAGAGGAGTTGGAATGGAAACCGTGAGAAATATTTGAGGTGTTTAAATTGCTTTATAGAGAAGGAGGTAAAAGGGACAAATTAAAGGTTTGGAAATGGACACATATTTAGATAAAGAGATAAGGCCCCTAGCTACAGTAGAATTTTATTTGATTAACTCACTTGGTTTCAACATAGTTTGAAATCCTGCAAGTAATAAATTAACTGAGATTAGGAATGATGCACATTGCTTAAGTTTTAATAATGATGGGAAGCTGAGCTTAATGTAAAGAGTTTATTGATTTTTCCCTTTTTTTCTTTTTTTCTTTTTTTTTATTATTCTTTTCTTTTTTCCTTTATTTTTTATTTTTTAATTCTTAATCTATTTGGTTTTAATATACTCCAGACTGTGCTTGATAAAGAGTTATGCCGGGAATGGGATCTGGGAAGTCGGAAGGGGGCTAGGGAGGGGGGTTCATGGGGGGGGGAGGGGGGAGGGTGGAGATATAGTTTCAATTTTCAAAACAATAAGAATGCACTTGTATACTGTTGCTCCTTTTTCTTTTTTTTCTTTTCCTTTTCTTTTCCCTTTTTTTTCCTTTTCTTATAATTTTAGTGTAAAATACAAATTGAATAGATTAATGAATAGTAGAAATACACCGAAGTGAGGAGTAGAGGGAAAGAAGAAGGAGGAGTCAAGAGGGAGTGAGAGGGGAATGTAAGGAGGGTGAGATGGAGGGAAGGGGAGAAAGGAATGTTTGAGGGGGAGGGGAAGTAGAAGAGGGGAATGCTGGAGGGGAGAAATGAAAGTTGGAGGGGGAGAAGAAAGGGTGTATGGAGGATTGAAGTGTTATGTTGGTTTTCCATGGTGGAATAGAAGATGAGTTGTGTTTATTGCTTTTTTAATTGCACAGTATATAAGTGATTGTATAAAAAGGAAAATGAAAATGAAATAAAATAGTTTTCAAACAGAAGTGTGTTCAAATCACTCCAGCATGGTTAGAATTCTACTTATCACCCATTTATTATGCTTCAGTGGTGGGTTGCAGGCGGTATGCCCCGGTATGGGCATAACGGCACCTACCCGGAGCACCGGGTACCATTCCGGTATGGTGCTCTGGAAGGCCCACCCACCCGGCCGAGTTCCTTACCGTGTTTTAAAGCTTTCAGCAATTCCGCACACGTACATGGCACAAATAGCGCCTGTGCGATGTTCTGCCGAGCAGCTGGAGCAACATTTGCAGCTATTAACACATGCGTGTGCTGCACACATCCATATGGGTGACGCCGGCTCTGTTCCAACCGTACCGGATGGAACGGGATCCGGAACCCACCACTGGCTTGCTTATATTATTTATAAGCTGACTAACATTTTATATTTGGTTATTTTAAGCTGCCTTAGGATCTGAGAAATCTCAGATGGCTCCAGCACAAAGTTTTAGGGGTTTTGTTACATTCTTATTTAACCATTCTAAAGTCTGGGGAAAATAGATATATTATCCTAAGAGTATAAATAAATAATAAATAAATAAATAAATGAAGGAATAGGCAAGTCTTCATATCCTCACTGGAGAAGAGCCTAACGCTGGGAAAGATGGAGGGCAAAAAAAGAAGGGGATGACAGAGAATGAGGTGGCTGGATGGAACCACCAAAGCAGTAGGCATGAGTTTAAATGGACTCCAGAGGATGGTAGAGACCAGGAAGGCCTGGAGGAATGTTGTCCATGGGGTCACGATGGGTCAGACATGACTTCACAATTAACTACAACATATCCTGATTTTAAAGAACAAGGAGTTTCATTTTCTCTTTCTTCCATCACTCTTCTCTGTATGTCTGTGGTTGTTTTAAAACGGTAAGCATACATCATAAACACGTCCAGTATATGCACAATGTAGACAAAAACCCGAGAGTGGTAACAAAACTGAAAAAAATATATTTACCAATTCCGGTTGTGTGATTTAATTCTGAAATTTGTTTTGGTACAAAGTCATGGCAATATTTGTATATTTAAAAAAAAATTAGACAGCAAATGTTGAATGTACACATGTTCTTCTAAATCATTCCCAGGTTTTTAACTCTATAGGCCAGAGTTCCCCAACCTTTCTGGCTTTGCAGATTGGATGGGGTGGGAGAGGTGGGAGAGGGGATGGTCCCATGCAAATGGTGGGCAAATGTGCACATCAGGGGTGGTTCATGCTGGCATTACTACCAGTTTGGCATGTGAAACATTTTCCACATTGTTTTTTGCTCTATGCACATGTGCATTTATTTGCACCTTAAAAGGTCTGTGCATGTGCACATTAGAAAAGAAAAAAATAGATTTTTCCAATGAAGATTGTTCTCCGCATGTGGAGAACAGAAAATTAAGATGGCACCGCGAAGCATAGAACCAGTTTGGGCGTATGCCCGGCCGAGTTATTATCTACTCGGCCAAACTGGTCTGAACCGGTAGGAACTCACCACTGGTGCACATGCAGCTCCATCTGCAGGAGCAGAAAGCATGTGCATGCACATGCTTGCCTGATGCTTATGCAAGTGGGGTTGCACGCACAGTTGTGCTTACCACTTCTGTGGCCCACTTCTGAACGGCTCAAGGCCTGGGAGTGGGTTGTGGCCCAGCAGTTGGGGACCCCTGCTGTGGGCAATGTAAAGTTCCATATTGTGATTGGCACTAACACATCATGACTATTTTCACTACAAATTATTCATGAAATAAATGTATGGGTTGTCTTGAAGCAAGTATCTAGTATGAACAGGAAGAGATGTTACTGTCTGGATTTTAGGTGAATACTTGGAAAGGATAATTGCATGTGGAATAGATGTTATGGAATTATGACATGTCAGATTTTCCTACAGCTAATTTCTCTTCACCCTTAGGCCAAAATTAGAAATGAAGATTGAATTAGTGCCTTGTCCCTGACTGAGAACTTTGAAAATGTTTGTGTTTATACAATACTTTGAGCTACAAATCAACCAGCCACATTCTAGCTGCAGGCAATGTGTTTTTCCCCTCCCCTTCTTTACATGTGGATTGCTGCACATCAGGAATTCAGCTGCCCTTCTCTACACAATTTGTATTACATTTGGCCATGGCTCAAATTACCAAAGTCTTCATTAATGTTCATAATATGTTTTGCTGGTTAGCCAAAGTTTTAAAAGCATTAAAGGACCAAAGGAATACCCACTTACAAAATTTTCTCTCATCTGTGGATAGAAACAACCTAGAAAGAGGAGTGTGTGCAATGGGTACATGTATGTGTGTTTGTGGTGTCTGCATGATTTTAGGTTAGCTATGACAATCTTTAGGTTTGCTCCGTAGTATACAAAAAACAGACCTGGTCTCTTGTTTAATACATACAAATTCACAGAACTTCTGTCAAGCCTTCAAAGTCGTAAGGTTTCAAATCTTGCCTGTGGTAGGAAGACACCAGTGGTGAGTTGCCGATTTTTAAATTGCAGGTTCAGGTGCACTTATGCTCGTGCACAATGCTGCTGTGCATAAGCAAAAGCATTAGGGCGTGCAAGCAGAGCCTCCCGCTGCTGCTACTACCAGTTCGCCTGATCTGGGTCCAACAAGGAGCAACCCACCTCTGGAAGACACCACTGAGATAACATTTCTGTACAGTTTGTAAATCCCACAGCGGCGATCTACCATACTACCACCATCACCCAATATCAAGAACTTTTTTGGCCTTTTATAATCCCTGCATTGGGTGGAACAAAGGCTCTTACTCAGTGGTGGGGTTCAAATAATTTAATAACCGGCTCTCTGCCCTAATGACCAGCTGGGTAAGTGGGGCTCAGTGGTCATGTGACTGGGTGGGCATGGCCAACTCAACATCACTCACGACGATGGGCGCTTCGCCTTAGTTGTTACAATGTAATAAGGGTTAACCTAAGAGGCAGTTTCTGTAAGTAGGGCAATAAAGATTAGGCTAAAAACAACACCAGAATGTTTCCTTCCTGCCCCTCTTACAGAATTAGCCTGTAAAGTGAAAAAACAAAAACAAAATGAGATTTCTTCCAACAACCGGTTCTCTGAACAACTTAGAAAGTTAACAACCGGTTCTTCCAAATAGGTGTGCGCCGGCTGAATCCCACCACTGCATCATACTACATTTAAAAGTGTTGAAAACCAAGGAATAAACAGGAAATATAAATGACTCCACCGCCACTTGGGTAGTAGTGGAGTCATTTATATTTCCTGTTTATTCCTTGGTTTTCTTGGTTTCCTTGTACTTTCTGGGAAAAGTACAGATGCTTTTGACAACTAGCTTGAAGGTAACAATATTTGGCTACTAAACCTAACCCTTTTCCTGTAAAAAATGTGAAACTTTTGTTGGAAAATTAGTGTGGATAATCCATATCGCATGTATACCCAGGATGCTCCCAATCAGTCTCAACATTCAGGTCAAATCAAGATCAGAGCAAGCACATTTGCCACTCAAAAGAGTTAGCTTGGGGTTTTTTAAACATCAGTAAATATCAAAACAATTAGCTAGCCTAATAAGGTGGTAAGCAGGCAAATGCAGGGGATGAGTGATGGAGTGTGACATGAACAATAGGATCTCTATCATCTGTGTCTGTCTGTCATCTAATATTTCTACACAGAACTTTCCAGAACTATTGGAAGCAATATAATTTTTCTAAAATTTTCTAACAGTTTCTAAAAATAATGACTTTTGCTTATTCCTTGTACACTGCTTAAAGGCACTTTGTAAGTGAGATTGGTGGTCTCTAAATTTAACAGATAAATAAATCTCAGTCTTAACATTTTTATGTATAGAATAGCAGCAGAATGAAATGGAAATTACTAGTCCAGATGATCTCCTCCTTTATTTGGCACTGTGAAGAAATAGTTTGGTGAAGGAGAATGATTGAGCCAACAGTTTTGCCCTTCTGGACAGTTCTCTTTAACCTATCTCTTTCCTCTCTTTCTCCCTTTTCTGTAATTTCTTCTTGAAAGAGAAAGGGGAAAATGCAGTATTTTACAGATTAGTTCTTTGAAGGTTACAGCAACTACTTGTCAAGAGATTCCCCCTCACACTGGTGAATAACCTGCTTTATTAGATTAGTTTAATTTTTGAATTTTGAAGCATGTAATAAACCTGGAATAGAAGCAGTAACTGTTACTAGTTTGAATAATGCTTAGGAGGACACTGGAGGATGGAGAGAGCACTAAACAACTTATTAACAATTCTGCAAAATGCAGAAGTAGATGTGACTGGCACATTGAAGCACTTACAGTAGCTGACGTTTGCACTGTGCTTCACCTGTTTATCTGGCCTCAAATGCAAATTTACTTTACCCCCGTGCGGCTCCTGAATCTTCTTTCCACAAGAAATTGGAGAAATGAAAAGTTAAAACATGTGTGGAGGCCATGTCAAACTTTACCCTGTGGGTAGGAATAAACCATTTTGGCAAGCTCACAATTTCAGATAAAGAAATATTTAATGAAGAAACTTGAGAGCCGCAAGCAAAGAATTTCAGCAAGTGTTGCAATTTAAGAAGCTCTATGTGTTGAAACAGTGTTCAAGCCCTTGTGGGGTTGCTTTTCTTTCTTACTATACTTGGCCCCTTCTTTTAAGTGAGTTGGCTTTTATTTTTGTAACTGTTAGGTTGGATACTAGGCTGTTCCATGCTGGCTGTCAAAAAACCAATTTTCTCAGCCACTTGCCTGTCTTAGGTTAGCTTAGGTAGAGGAGAAGAACCAAATAGTTGAGTTGCTGGACTAAACATGCTATGGCAACACTAAACTGTAACAGTAGATTGAAATAGTTCACTAATAACTGAAATAGTGTTTACAACTAAATTGGAAGGCCCCCTGGGCAGAAAAGTGAACAAGGGGAAGAAACCATATTATCATGATATAAGGAAGATGTTTCTCTTTGATTTGATTATAGCAGGCATTGCATTAGCAGTAGACTTTTTAGGTAATAGTTGGAGGCCAACCCTGTTGTTGCAGGATCTGTTTTCTTGTAGTACGATGAACCAGAATGTCTGAAACCTTGAAATCCCTCAAGGCAAAATTAGATAATTGGGGAGGTTGGATGACACATAATGTACTACAGTGGTGTTGGTTAGTTTTGCAAGTATATAAATGCAAATCCAGCCCCTGTGGTTAATTTGTCTTGGACAAGTCTGAATAAATGTATTTACTCAATCATGATTTGGTTAACCAATATTTGCATATTTTGGGAATGCAGTTCTTAGAAAGCTCATCTTCTCGATCAACCCTTTCACACAGCTCCTAAATTCTATTATGTTACTAAGCATAGCTTTCTAAATACATGCAATTGAAAGACTGCTAAATGCTTGTCTCCTGCCTCAAATTCCATTCTGAGGTCTCTTAATTAAATTATGGGTCTCTCGAGGCAACGAACTCTGTCCCAATGCTCTCTGGATAAAATATTTGAGATGTCCATTTCTATTTGGGAACTGAAGTTTCTGCTTTGCCTCTGAGGCAGACAAAGCCTCACCCTAACCTGACTCATGAGAATTTTGGTTCATTTAGAAATGTTGGGAAAAATAATTGTTTACAGTATCTTGAAATACTTGGGGAAAAGGGGAAATACAAAAATAAAGCAAACCACATTAAAAAAAGGAACAAAAGTGCAAGCGGGAGGAATCAAGTCCATAATATCTTTTTTCATGGTCACTTACAACTGTGGCATATTACTAACAGCCTGTAATAAGCTCTAGGCATCAACTTACATAAAATAGAAATGAAATAGTTTCAGTTAGAAGTCTGTTACTTATTATATCTTCACAAACGTTCTTGCACAATTATATCTGTCCTTGTAAGGATCAATTGATAATTATGTTAAGATGGAACAAGAGAAAATATTTACATAGTAGCTTCAGTAAACAAAACAATATTGGTTTAAAATTAAAGCTATTAAATTCAGAGAAAGCCTAGAATATGTTATAGCTTCCAGTAACATCTGAATTTCCCTATGACTCATTTTCATGTTGATTTCTACTAAAAGGAGGAGTTCTTTTCATAGGTACTGGGGTTGGTGGGTGGGACTATTACACTATTTAAATCCCTTGTCAGAGTAGAACAGCTATTTCTTTAGGACAGTCACCATAATAAAAACCAGAAAAGAAAATAACTTTTTTTAAAAAAGCTTAACAATCCCAAAGATGAAGTTTATGTGGCAGATTTTTGCAATATTTTATGCAACATATGGCTATCAGCTCATTCCTAGGATTAAAGAATGTGGAGTCACTTGTTCACAGGTATGTTACAATTTGATTTATATCTGCAGCCTCTAAACAGCATCATCCTTTCTCCATTATCTGATTCACGGAGGGACCTGCATATTTGCTAGTTATGTGTCCATAGAGAAAGATGTCAATCTTTTAGGCGCAATCTTTTTCTAAATACAGTATAAATCTGTGTAGTGTTAGGATTCAGAAAAACCTCAGGGTTACATTTTCAGAGAATTGATAGATTTGTTATGTTGTATACTGAGACTGGTAATTCTTGAATACATATGAGATGCTACATTATTACCATGAAATATCAGGGATATTTCTAGATTTTTATATATTTATATATATATATATGTGTGTGTGTGTGTGTGTGTGTGTGTGTGTGTGTGTGTGCATGTGTATGTGCGTGTATGTGCGTGTATGTGCGTGTGTGTATGTGTACATATGTGTATATGTGTGTGTGTATGTATGCATTTATGTGTATATATATATATGTATGTATGTATACTATATATATATATATATATAATCAGAAAAAATGCAGCATATTGTCATGTCACCATTTATTACTTTGATTTATATAAAATCATTAATACCTATGTTTTAATTTCTAAACTGAATGAAAATATCTTGATTCAAGTCAAAATATAAAGCTGTGCATTAAAGTATGTTTACATGGTAATTTGAATATGTAAAATTTAGATTTGGTCTTTCTGGACACCAATTGTGTTTTTTTAAAAAAATACATTATTTCTACTGCACTTTTAGCATGTAGTATTCCAAGAATGGTGGTTTTCTAAATTAACTCCACTTGAGGGCAGCCTTGCAGATGGTCTGAGTTAGAAGTCAAAATTGAGAAACGCTACTGGATGCTTGAAAAACTGAGTTTGAACCACAAAATGTTAGAATGTGTTTGTTAGCAGTATGTCTGAAGCATAACTGGAAATCCAACACTGGTGATAATTTTTCCTGAGAGGACAAATGCTTCAATTTACCCAGAAAAAAAGGGAACAAGCTCACATTATTGTTTCCCAGGACAGAGAGAGTTAGCTGTGTGGGCTAATTATTTGGTGGTGTTATTTTTAGAGAAAGAAAGCTAAACTCCTTGGATTATGTAAATATTTAGCATACATTAATTTCTGCCTGGTAAAAAAAAACCATGAGAATTATCATTGATGCATACTATAATATTTTTTGAAGAAATGATTTGTAACATGATGTTGAGGTGCACTTTCTGATTTTGGTATCTCATTATTTAAGAAGTTATCAGCTGAAGTTGACCGATACAATTCACCAATTTTGTGTTGAATGGGCCTTAGGGAAAGCAATGATGGATTATTAGGTTGGTGCTGATCCACATTTGCAAAGTGTGTACTACTATAGGTGATTCAGATTAATGTTGTGCACCACCTTGGATTTAAAGAGTAAATGGTGCTTTGGAGTGTTTCAGAGCACACACACACACACAGCTCCTTAAACTAAATGTATTTGGAATGTATAGCAGCTGTGAAAGGCAGCTGTGTGATCCCAAGAAAAGGCAGAGATGCTTTAAGAAGTAACAAGGAACTATGGCTGTGCTCCAAAGGACCTTTTGCATTTAAATTTAAAGTTCTCCCTAGTCCTCACACAGGTGTTTGTTAACGAATTGTTTCACGTGGCTGAGCAAACCCAAATACACTTGCCTGTACTCACATCTTGGAACAGGACTGGGGAAGCCTGGTTCTGAGTCTATCTCAGCCATGGAAGTTCATTCTCTCCTGTGACCAATATATTTTTCAAATGTCATGGGGGTGGGGGGTGGGCGAACAGGAAAGACTTCAGGAACTTGAGGATCTTCCCTCAAGTTCCAGAAGAAAATCTGGGGATATAAATGTACTGATGAAAGAAATGTCCTTCTGGGTTCGGCTCCAAGTGGGGAAAAAGACACTGGAGACATGGAGGCTGCTTGGAAAGATGGTTTATTGGTGGACAGGACCACATGGCTTGAGTCCTGAACAGAAAAGGTGATCACATGCTTCAATGTTGGTGGAGAAGAAGAGAAGGGCTGAGGGAGGGGCTTGCTAGGCTTTTTATAACCTGTTCAGTCCCACCTCTCTGTTTCCTGTTCCTGTGTAAGAAATGTATTCTGATTGGTTGTCAGACTCCCATGGGGCCATGCATGGGCAACTCTCTAGGCTGTGTTTTGAATCCAGGTTTGGTTGAGTTCTCAGATGCCATGTGGTGAGTTGGGTAAAGTTCCTTAATCCCATCCCCCTACAGCTGAAGTGGAGAAGTCTTTATTATGTAAAGGGGACTAGCTTGGCCTTCTTAATGGCCCATTGATAAAGTATGGGCAGGAAGCTACAGGCAGCTATTCTGTCTTTTAAAACATGTTTATTTCTTTTCACATCCAGAGAAATATTCTGCCTTTTCAATATTTCCTAGGATATTTCATTTTTCTGGGAGAGGGCTGGGTGATAACTTCCTACAGTACAAACCCAAGAAATCCTTGCCTGAAGGACATGCACCTGAAAAATTGTTTGATACCACAGGAGTTGTGCTCTTTCCTCAAACTGCATATATTTATTCAGCTATCCACAACCATGTTGGGATGTGGCAGAAAGAGGAGGGAGAATTGCAATGCTATCCATGGCGATCTCATGCTACTCTTTTATGTATGTTGAGCAATGAAAGGGTACTATTGATTTAAATTTACCTGAAAGGATCCTTATGAATCTTTGCCAATCTGGTCTCCCTTAAATGCTTTGAGACTAACTCCCTAAATTGCCAATCTCCTGGAAGATCCAAGTTGGGAAAGCTGCCACTGCAGAAGATTGCACGGTTAATAAGCTACATTACCTAACCTATAAGCAGAACTTATAGGGAAATCCCCTGATTTGACTTGCATCCTGGTGCAGTTAATTTTGCAACTTGTGTCTGGTGAACTTCTATGTGTGAAGAATGGATACTTTGCTGCAGTCTGATTCTTGAGAGATGGGGGGGGGTATGTGCAACACACTGAAAATGATAAATGTTCACAATGTGGATTTCTTTTCCTTTATTTCCTATGATTAAAACACATTTTCAAAGGAGGAAATAGCAATATTTTACATGGGATTTCCCTGCCGAAGGAAAGTTGATTAAAAAGCAGTTAATGAATAATGAGGGAGCTCTTTCCCAATCAGATGTGACTTCGGTTCTTCACCTTTGGTACAGTTCAGCTTAATGACATGTCTGTTGTAACCTGCACAATTTGAGCAACTAGAAGAAAACAGCTTTAAAGTAAAAGTAAAGCCAGACTCAAAGATTTGCCTATAAACTGGACTGCGGTGGATTCACGTCACATCATCATTTTTGCTGATTTGTTTTGAAAGAGGATTCAGATTAAGGCCCCTTGCTGATCAGAACAAAAGAAAGAACTCAGTTAGCATTGATTCATCAGAATTGAACAAATCAGCCAATTGTTTCCCCCCAAAAAAGCTGGGCAGGGCAGAAAGGAAGCACTTGTAAATGTGTTTTACTCCATTATGCTTAATGGATGATCTTATAATCCCTGATGTAATGCTACTCCATAATGTTTCATTGTCACTTCTTCAAAAAATGCTGTGGTCTGTAAAGTTCAATTCAAAATTAAAAAAATATATATGAAAAAGATCACATTAGAATGGCAACTAAGCCATGGCCGCACCTTGGTTTGTAGTGGATTGAAAGAAGATTTTTTTTAATAAGTGCAATTTAATGGGAATTTTGAAATCCTTCCAGGGTCTGAAATGATTTCTAAAAAGAAGAAAAATAAGGTAGTGGCAGTCGTAAACCAAATGGTCCATTCATTTGAGTACAGCAGACTATTTCTTGATCCAACTGCAGTCCTCAGTTTAAAAATACAAAGAATGCCATTTGCTTCAATCAAACAAGCTCACACATTGCATTTTTCTATTAAGTGATTGATGTCTAGATCAGTAGTGGGTTGCAATTTATTTTACTACTGGTTCGCTCATGTGTGTGTGTGTGTTCACGCACTTGTGCAATGCTTCTGTGCATGCGCAGAAGCCCCTGAGTGGGTAGGCAGAACCACCTGCTGTTGGTTCGCCCAATCCGTGATGAACTGGCAGCAGCCCACCTCTGGTCTAGATATACCCCCCTTCCCTGATTTGAATTGTGAGCCGCCCTGAGTCCCCTTCGGGGGAAAAGGGCAGCATATAAATATAATAAAATCAAATCAATCAAATCAAATATACTTCTGCAGATAAGTTTGAGATGTAGCTTGTCTCCATGATGGTGCAAGTATAAGTAGATTTCTAATGTACAAGTTGCATTGTTTTTTTCTGCCTTGTTGTGTGCCCTTATAGACCTTCACAAATACCCACCCTAAAGGCTGCCAGTTCCCCATCAAGAATACACATCTCTATATTAATCTTTTCTCATCCAAATAATAAACATTTATAATTTAATGGAGAGTTATTCCGGTAATATGGAAATATATTACAAGGAAGGGGTTATTGTACCCATTTCTTGGATTGATTGAATTTGGCCAGTCAAGGCAGAGGGGGTGACTACTCCCCCACTAATGATTATACTATTAGTGTATGAATGAGAAAACACAGGTAAAGTTGGGGCAATTTGTCCTGTGGCCCCAGCTTCTGCTAGTTTGGATTACACATTAACTTTGTGCCCACAATCATGACTGTCATACAAATTACTCAGCAGAATCACAAGAGCATTGCGTAAGCCAGGCAAAGAATTTCTGAAAATATATACATTGGAAAAATGAACACATTTCAGATCCCATTTTTGCAGTTCTGAGATGGTCAAATTCTTTTCAGATAAAATACGAGTTGAATCTCGTTTTAGAAGATAATAGGAAAACAACCTTTAAGACATGGAGTACCGCATTAAGCTGTTTAGTGTAGGCCTGGAGATCTTCCCAGATCAGACAAGGGACAGCAAGTGGCCAAAATCCAACAGCAAGTTTTTGTTTTACAGAAAGGAGAAGCAAAATAGGAAAGGGCCCTGTGTAAAAGAGAAGACATTTTAATATCTATTCTCCACTTCAAGGGCTGAAAATGTCAGTCCTTGCCTTCTGGAGATGTCATTGTGTCCCTGCTGGGAATTCTAAATCACAACTAGGTGAGATGGGAGTAAAAAAACCTCTCAGATAAGAGCAGTGGTGGGATGCGGTTTGGTGAGTGTGCTTCGCACGCCCATGCAGCATTCAAAAAAATGAACTTTTTAAGCTTCAAAAACTTATCTTCTATGTCAGTGGCTGTGAGTAAAACAGCTGTTGCGTGGCAATCCACTGTGCCGCGTGAATCAGATGAGCTAAAAAACAGGGAAATATAGGACAGGAAAGCACAGGGGCAGGTGGGCGGAGCCAAATACCGGAACTACTGGTTCGCCCGAACCGATCCAAACCAGCTGAATCCCACCCCTGGATAAGAGTTGATTAAAAAGTGTAAGAAAATTATCTCAGGGGTCTTTATCTGCTTCTCTTTTGAAAACAGGTTACAAGATAACCAGGAAAAGGCTAGTTACATGTACATTCTGACTTCTCTAGAATTACAGGGAGGGAGGGAGGGAGGGAGGGAGGGAGAGAGAGAGAGAGAGAGAGAGAGAGAGAGAGAGAGAGAGAGAGAGAGAGAGAGAGAGAGAGAGAGAGAAGTGCCTATTTGACTGGTACAGTCATACAGAAATAAGAAAGGAAAGAAAATCTCCCTCCAGGCATTAATACATCTTCTGTTTAGTAGGCTAGAGCTGATGATGAATCTGCCTAACATGAAAGAGAAACAGTTTTGCTTTCTTTATCCTGTATATTGTTTCAAGTCCTACAAAAGATTAGTATTTTGTGCTGTCCTTACATGCCATATGCTCTTTGAATCATTATGTCAATTTGGATCAGCACAACATGTCCTCATATGTTCTTTGTTCTTTTCTTAGAACCAAGTTGAGGAAATAGGATTGAAATCCATTCTGGACTTGTGAATTTTATTTCCTCATTTTTGGTTTTACACCTGGATGATTCCTTATTTTCTCATCAAGTTCTTACTCATTGCAGACTGCAGTTTTAAGAGTTTATTCCATTTGTCTAGTCTCCCCACTTGTGAAACGTTAGAGAGATTTTATTTTTTTAAAAATGTGTATGTAATGAGATATCTACTTCAACCATCAACAGCAGTGGTGGGATTCACATTTTTTTTACTACCGGTTCTGTAGGCGTGGCTTGGTGGGTGTGGTAGGGGAAGAATACTGTAAAATCTCCACTCGCTCCCCACTCCAGGGGAAGATTACTGCAAAATCCCCATTTCCTCTCAATCGGCTGGGACTTGGGAGGCAGAGAATAGATGAGGTGGGGCCAATCAAAGGTGGTATTTACTGGTTCTCCAAACTACTCAAAATTTCCACTACTGGTTCTCCAGAACTGGTCAGAACTTGCTAAATATCACCTCTGATCAACATCCATAATGACTTATACCAATATCAGAATTATTGTTAAGGTTCGCTGAACAGTCAAGCTAAGTGCTTAGACTGGATTTGACATTTTTATAAATAATGTTATTAGGTTTTTATCCTGTTTTTTTAAAAATAACATGTTGGAAGAAGACTCCCTAAAACACTGATCTTGGGTATCTGACAAATATAAAACAGTAAGAAAAAATGAGTCTTTTTCTAAAGGCAAACTAATTTTTCCTAGAAAATTGTATGCTACAATGTTATTACAGATTTTATATTTATTTCTAATTATTTAATCTCACCTATTGCATTTTATCTCATTTTTTGTTCTGTACAACCTTTTCATCTGTCACAGTAGATTGGGATAATTATTTTTCTTACCTGTTTCTTGAATTATTTTTAGGAAGTTCTCAATTCTTTCTGTATGTTTAGAAATGGCTAAATCATTTTAATGAACAAAAGAAAGGGAAAGGATCAAACCTAGCTGCTAAAAGTTATGATTTATGTAACAAAAACTATGAAGAAATTGATAACTAAGAACACCATATACATAAAAAGATAAAGGTTCCCCTCGCACATATGTGCTAGTCGTTCCCGACTCTAGGGGGCAGTGCTCATCTCTGTCTCAAAGCTGAAGAGCCAGCGCTGTCCAAAGATGCATGGAGCGCTGTTACCTTCTCACCAAAGGTGATCCCTATTTTTCTACTTGCATTTTTTACATGCTTTTGAACCGCTAGGTTGGTAGAAGCTGGGACAAGTAATGGGAGCTCACTCCATTATGTGGCGCTAAGGATTCAAACCGCCGAACTGCCAACCTTTCTGATCAACAAGCTCAGCATCTTAGCCACTGAGCCACCATGTCCCTCACCATATACATAGATCTGCATAAAATATTCCATATGTGGATGGTTTACACCAGGGGTGTCAAACTCGCAGTCTGTGGGCCCAATGTGTCATACACTGGCTGCGCCCAACCCCATTTTAGCAAAGTGAGAAAAAAGTTATGATACGTCTCATAACAATATGATGCCACAAGTTTGACATCCCTGATTTACACAGTTAAAAAGTTCATTAGAAGTAAATAGATATAGTAATGGAGAAGATTATTCCTGTTAACCCAACTGCATGTACTGTATACACAATCTACGATCAGGTGGAATTTATGGGCATCTTCTATATCGTTTGTTTTTTTAAAGAAAAAATGATTTTAGGTGGCACTGTTACATCTCCAGATGAAAAGCTGCAAAAGCACCTGATTGTGCTATCGGGGAAAAGAAATGTTGCAGTTGAGATAACAATAAAATGTGACTCCCTCTCTGGATCTTAGGTCATAGGTTTATAAAAACACTTGGATTTGAATTATTCTTGGTAATTCCAATTTGCTCAGGCTTAAGGCTGATATATACAAGTCTTTGTGTGCAAATGAATGCTCAAAATGCAGCATTGTTGATAGCACATTCACATCTACAATGCCACATTGAGCACAATATTGTGAAACAAAGATTGACGTATACAGATTGTGAAAGGATCCTAAGTGACTACTGATTCTACTTGTTTTTATGAGTTATACCTTGTAGCACATTCCTTTCCTTACTAGTTAAAAGGCATGATGTACTGTCTTTGGGGGAGCTTATTCCCTATGTAAATTATGGCATGCCACCTTTCCATTCTCTTGGATAAAGGCAAAATGTCTTGATCAGGAAGCTCTTGCATGGCTAATCTATTCTGGGGGGTCATACAATGTAGTCCCTCGATGAAATAATATGCTGGAGATCAGTGACGTGCAGTGAGGATTATGGTTGGTGAGGCAAGAGCGTGGCAGCGGCAAAAAGCAACGTCCCCGCCGTTGTGTTCGAGAGGCCAGGTGTCTCACATTTATGGTGGACATAAACGTGAGACGCCTGTTGGACACAGCAGCGATAATGTCCCTGCCGCTGCCACGCTCCGCCACCTCGCCCCCCACCTCCTCCGACCCCACCGCTGTGTCCGACAGGCCAGGCATCTCACGTTTATGTCCGCCATAAATGTGAGACGCTTGTCGGACATAGTGGCGAGAACGTCCCTGCTGCTGCCGCGCTCTGCCGCCTCGCCACCTGCTTCCTCCGACCCCCGCGCTGTGTCCAACAGGCCAGGCCTCTCGCGTTTATAGTGGACATAAACGTGAGACGCCTGGCCTATCGGACACAGCAGCAGGGATGTCCCTGCCGCTGCTGCACTCCGCCACCTCGCCCTTCTGCCTCCTCCGACCCCATCGCTGTGTCCAACAGGCCTGGGGGCTCGTGTTTATGGTGGACATAAATGCAAGATGCCTGGCCTGTCGGACACAGCGGCGGGGACGTCCCTGCTGCTGCCGCGCTCTGCCTCCTCGCCCTCCTGCCTCCTCCGACCCCACCACTCTCTATTATATCATCTTTATAATATTGCATCTTCAAAGGGATTTGGTTGGTCTAAGTGAGCAAGGCACTGAGTAAAAGTTGACTTCCTTGGCTACTCAGTGCACTAAACTAATTTTCAAAGGGGAGGTCTAGCATACTTGTCAAATTAGTTCATGGAGATAAACTGCATTGAGTTGGCAGGTTTGAATTGCACGTCTTTCTAGAAATTGCATTGTTACCTCTAAACCTGTATTACTGTACCACAGACTCTTTTCTTTGAAAAGGAAGGTGTTTTTGACATACTGTATTTTCAAGGCTTTACAGACACATTACTATAAACATTATTCTTCACAACTTCCTTATGTATTTTGGTTATCTTTCATGAAGAAAGCTATATTTCATCTTGTTTTCCTTTTAAGCTTCTTCCTGGTTTGCATGCTGGGGTTTTTTTTTGCATTGCAATTTCCCCAATACTGTTTATATTTGCTTCTGTGTGGCTTGGCTTCATAATAAATTGAATTATGTGACTATTCCAAGTACTAATTATATCTGTTTTTCATTCTGTAAAGTCAGTTGTGTAATCTATCTGGCCTAGCAATTTCTGAAAGAAATTTAGGATTAGACTGTGGCAGAGTTCCCACATCTCATGTTATAACTACGATGAGAGTAAACTACAATGGGTGGCTTTACATTTCATGTTATCCATAAATCACACCTGGGATTAAATCATGCTATGCTTAATCTTATACCTGATGACAATCTGTAAAGCTCAGGTCAATTTAACTTTCTCTGTGCAGAGATGGACAGATTGACATTAAAAATAAAGGACAAAGAAGACACAGAATATTACTTACCATGGAACTGATTTTACAATTGGTTAGAGATAAGAGGTAGAAAATAGATGAAGAAAGATTATTGCTATGTATGAATTAAATATAAAGATGGTTTATAATTATAAATATGCTAATATAATTAACAGAATGATAAATAAGCTAATATAAAGAGAAATCTAGTTACAAATATTCTATTGCGTTATTATCACAATTGTATCACAGCAGCCAGTTATTTCGCCAGATTTGGCATTGATTACTAGTCGGGCCCCACCCAAGGGCCTAGGACGTCATAACGTATTTTCGTAATATGCGTGCGGATCCAAGCAGTGCGGCTTTTTGCATTTGATTGATGGTGATTTTGCATTGTGTTGTGGTTGTTGTTATTGTTGTGGTTATTGTTATTATTCTTGTTGTTATTGTAATTTCCAATGAATGATCTTAGCAATGTGGTCATGGAATTGTAGGTAGTCAGTCTGTGAAATTTTACTGCACTCACTGATCAATTGGTCGGCTGTCTCGTCTTTCTCATTACAGAGGCAACATTTGCTGTTGGTGGTAACATGTTGAATCTTTGCCTTCATGCAGTTTGTGGCTAAGGCTTGTTCTTGAGCTGCCAAAATAAAGCCTTCTGTTTCATTTTTCAGTGCTCCTGATCTTAATCAGTTCCAAGTTAGTTTTTGGTCAGCTTTGCCTTCATTATTTTTCAAGTATTGGCTATGCATAGCTTTGTTTTTCCAATTTTCAGCTTGCTTCTCAATTACTTCTTTCTTATATTCAGATTTTGACTTAGTTGTCTTTAAAAGGCCTCCTTTATTTACTTCCTTAATCATTGGTTCTTCCCTTTTCTGGATGTAATCATTCAAGCTGTATTTTTCTTCTTCCACAGTCTGTTTTACTAGTAGGAGTCCTTGACCACCCTCTGCTCTTGGTAGATATAATCGGTCAACATCACTTTTATGGTTCAAAGCAGGATTCATTGTCATAAGCTTCCTTGTTTTTCTGTCCAAATTGTCCAACTCCATCTGGATCCAGTCAATTATTCCTGCAGAGTATCGAATGACAGGTATAGCCCAGGTATTTATTGCTTTTATGATGTTTCCTCCACTCAATTTGGACTTTAATATCTTGCGAATTTGTCGAATGTACTTGGCTGAAGTTAATTCCTTGACTTTATTATGCATTAAATCAGAGGCCTCTAAAATCCCCAAGTACCATATTTTCACGACCATAAGGCGCACTGAAAATCCTAAAATTTGATCAAAAACCGGCAGTGCGGCTTATAACCCGGTGCGCTTTATATATGGAGCAGTTTCCCTCCCCAGCGCCCAGGCTTTCTCCTCCGTTCCTGCCTCCCGTCCCTTCCACCATCTGAGCAGTTTCCCTCCCCAGCGCCCAGGCTTTCTCCTCCGTTCCTGCCTCCCGTCCCTTCCACCATCTGAGCAGTTTCCCTCCCCAGCGCCCAGGCTTTCTCCTCCGTTCCTGCCTCCCGTCCCTTCCATCATCTGAGCAGTTTCCCTCCCCAGCGCCCAGGCTTTCTCCTCCGTTCCTGCCTCCCGTCCCTTCCACCATCTGAGCAGTTTCCCTCCCCAGCGCCCAGGCTTTCTCCTCCGTTCCTGCCTCCCGTCCCTTCCACCATCTGAGCAGTTTCCCTCCCCAGCGCCCAGGCTTTCTCCTCCGTTCCTGCCTCCCGTCCCTTCCACCATCTGAACAGTTTCCCTCCCCAGCTCGCCCAGGCTTTCTCCTCCGATTGGTTTTAATGGGGAGGTCCGATGGAATAGCGCTTAATGGGAGAAGGATTAATAGTTTCTCGGGTTCAAGCTGCGGATTCTAACTTTCACAAAGGGAACTAAAGCTGAGCAGGTAATTGCTTTATTAAAGCCGATTCAGTTCGCAGGAGATATTTGGTGCGCTTCTTTGAAAATCTCCCTCCCAATTCTGCCCAACGCCTCCCCGACCTTACTGGACGAACGGTGCGGGGGGGGGGGTGTATTATGTAGTGCGGAGTCCGAGGAGTGGCAGATGTTGCGATTTCGTTAGTAATTTGTTTGTTTGCGAAAGTTGCGCGCGGATGAATGTTGCAAAAAAAACGTGCGGCTTATAACCCGGTGCGGTTTATATATGAAAAAAGTTTGAAAAATTAACGTTAACTGATACTGCGGCTTATAATCCGGTGCACCTTATGGTCGTGAAAATGCGGTACTTGTAGCCTTCTCCTGGTTTTACTGCCTTTATCATTTCTTCATTCTCAAGTTCTATTCCATCATCTTCTATGACCTTGCCTGCTTTGGTTGCCATTGTTGCACATTTGTCAATTCCAAACTGCATATCAATGTCTTGGCTAAATTCTTTTGTGCTTTCAATTAATAAATTCAGTTCAGCTTTTTTTAACCAAACAATTCAAATCATCCATATACACAAAGTCAAAATTTTCAGTCCTTTCTTTGCAAGTTCATATCCATAGTTCATCTTCTTCAAAATGATTGTCAGTGGTAGCATTGAGAGTATAAAAAGTAGGAGTGAAAGGGAATCACCCTGGAAAATGCCTCGTTTAATTTCAACTTCACCCAGTACTTCTTCATTAGCTATAAGCTTCGTTTTCCAGAGGTTCATTGAAGTTTTCATGAACTTTTATATGTTGCTGCTGATGCCAAAGATTTCTTGAGGCATTTCTTGATGCAGCTATGGGGAACTGAATCAAATGCTTTCTTATAGTCTATCCAAGCCATGAACAGGTTGGTTCGTCTTTTCTTTGAATTCTTTAGGATTAGTTTGTCAATCAGCAGTTGGTCCTTTGTTCCTCTTGAATTTTTGCAGCATCCTTTCTGTTCTAAAGGAAGCAAGTTATTTCTTTCCAAGTATCCATAAATTTGGTTTGCAATGATACCAGTAAGGAGCTTGTATGTTGTTGGCAAACAGGTGATTGGCCTATAGTTTCCAGGATCCTTTCCTTTTTCTTTATCTTTTTGGATCAAAAATGTCCTTCGAGTTGTCATCCATTCATCATTTTCAGGTGTTTTTAAGATCTGGTTCATTTGGGCTGCCAATCTTTTGTGCACACTTATAAGTGCCTTTAACCAGAAGCCATGTAACTCGTCTGGTCCAGGTGCACTCCAGTTCTTCACTTTTCTTGACTGTCATTGCACCATTTCTTTTGTTATTTTCACATCTTTCATTTTATGCACTTTAATAGAATCCTCAATCTGTTTGATCCATTTTGCATTTCTGTTGTGTTTCTTGTTGTTTTCCCACAAATTCTTCTAGAATTTCAGAGCTTTCTCTTTATTAGGGTTTTCATTTGTTGTTACTCCATCTCCACTTTCTAAGCTCTTATAAAACTGGTGCTGATTTGCTCTGAACTGTGAATTTTCCTTGAATTGAGTTACTCGGTTTTCATATCTTTTAATCTTTTCAGCAACGGCAACAACCCTCTGCTTCAGCTCTTCAATTACTATCACAATCACTTTATTCTCCAAATCGTATCTTGCTTCCAGGCTGTTTTTGACCTGCTTGTTGTTGTTGTTGTTGCTGTTGTTGTTGTTATTTGGTTAATCTTTGGTGAGATTCACAGCCTTTGGGGCTGGTTGGTAGCTCAACAGCTCGAGTCCTAACCAAGGACCTAGGAACTGTTAAGGTAACGTTGGAGGATATAAGCTGTTCCAAGTAGGGTGGTTTTTGTAGAATCAGAATGTTCAAGTCTGATAAATTTAAAATTTCCAAATAGCAAGGTAGCCCTTTAGGTATTGCTCCAAGGGCTCCAATTACAATCGGGACAACAGACAATTTCTTTTTCCACAGTTGCTCAACTTCAATTTGCAAGTCTTGGTACTTTGTGATCTTTTCTTGCTGTTTATCTTCAATTCGCGCATCTCCAGGTATTGCAATGTCAATGAACCATACTTTTTTCAACTATTGTTACATCAAGTGTGTTGTGGGCCAAGTGCCTGTCAGTCTGAATTCTGACGTCCCACAAGATCTTGACTTTCTCATTCTCTAAAACCTTCTTAACTTGATTTTCCCAGTGGTTTTTGCTGTACTCAAATCCAAACTTTTGGCACAATTTCCAGTCAATGATCTTAGCAACGTGGTCATGGAATTGTAGATAGTCAGTCTGTGAAATTTTGCTGCACTCACTGATCAAGTGGTCGACTGTCTCGTCTTTCTCATTACAGAGGTTTATAGTTTAAATATAGTTTAAACACCAAATTATTTAGTCTAAACTAAATATAGTTTAGATTCAGAAACTTAACTACCATGCACTATTTGCCTGTGATAAACTTAAAATAGTCTTTTGTTAGTGACTGCCCAGTTTAGCAACTATCTGAAGGTATGTCACTGCTGCGACTGACTTCCATACCACTATCTCTGGATATGTTTATGCCACCAGCTCACATACATCTGATTGAAGAATTGAAATACTGGGTCAAATATAAGCCAGCAGTGTGCTGCAGCTGCCAAAAAATGCTGCTTTGGGTCACCCAAATGCCTTAGATTTGAATCGGTAAAGGACATAATAGTCACTGCCAAACAAACTCTATGTGGAAAAACATTCTGGAGTCTACATTCTTGAAAAGAACTATCACAACTTCCACTCTTCCCTGAGAGGTGGCAAGAATCTGTACAATCTCTAGTAAAGTAACAAGATAGTGGGTTTTTTTCACCATTCTATTCTTAAGTATCTGCAGTGAAGGAGATGAACTTGTCTCTTACCATTAAAGTGCTGCTCCTTTCAATTTCTATCCATTATTTTCAGTTTTTAGCTTTGAGTTAAATTCATGTTTACCAATAAAGAAATAATAAAATAAACAACAACAAAAATAGTTGTTGTTTTGCAAATGTTGCAAAAGTGACTACGAAGGCTCCTGGATTGGGGCTGAAAGGTGAAAGCGGAAGCAGTATGCTCCATCCCATATAACCCTAACCCTAACCTTAACCCTAAGAGTCAACAGCATATTTCTTTTAATCCTCTGTTCCCTGGGATTTGCATACCCAACACCTCTAACCATTTTCATAGAACTTGTTTTTTCAGATGCCTCTCCACGAACAAATGCCAGACAGAGATTGTACTTTGTATTCCAGATGTCTTCTGACAAGCAGCATAAAGGGAGGCTAATAAAAGTTATTTCCTCTTTATGCCTTTACTGCAGATATTTTGATGAACCATACTATTCACTTCAATGGTGACATGATTTATATCGCTCTTTGGTTCTTTAGCTTTTTGCAGCTACATTTTTCCAAAACCTTGTCTATTCAGCATTCTTTCTTATGACAACTATTTTTGCTAGATGAATCATCTCATACCAGAAGCAGTGATTCTATTATAAGTGTGTGGGAAGTGAAGTTGTATGAACCTCACAACCTCTGCCTGACATATGATTTAAATCCAGTAATCAAACAACTTGTCTTCTTAGATATTTAGGATTTGAATTAAGGTTTAATTAATGGACTATCTAATTCCACAACTAACTCAAATAATGCTCATATTGTGGTGTTATTTAAACATTGTTAGGTCTGGTTGCAAATCTTTATGTGAAAACATAATCCATACATCTGCTATAGTTGTATACAAAAATGGATTCATTCATCTGTCAAATCTGTATTCTGTCCATCTTGTTTTGGCTAATGGACTGCATAAATGATAAATTGAGATATAACCACCTGCTCTATCCTGCATTACAATATTACATATTTTCATTAGTTAAAGAGAAAATAGGTAAAGACATAAATTATAAAATGAGCTATCTTTGGTGAGCCAATAAATTATCTCATTCTGTTGCCCTTCTTCCTCAACTGGATATCATCCAAGGAACAATAACTTCAGTATTTATCATTCAGCAATGCTGAAGGAAATTGATGGGAACTGAAAAAGAGACTATATTAGGATTAAGTTGAATGAAAAAATATGAAAGACCCAACATTACATGATAGTAGAAACTAAGGGTGGTTTTCCCAAAAAGATATGGCCTCTCCTTTGTTGAGCTTCACTTTTTCCTTCGCTCTCTGATTCATAAACTTCTAACAATACAGTCATATGCTAGATAATACCTTGTTGAAGCCTGTTGCTAAGATTAGGTCTCAGTTACTCGCCTATGGTTTAAAATAGGTGATAATAATCCAATATTTAAAGTTGCAATACTGTTACTGAGATTGTTAATTGAGATGGAATGTGGAGACTATTATTTCTAAACAAATTGTTGGCTTGAGAAAAAAAAATGCCAACTTTGGAATGTTTTGTCAATTCCATTGGAAATACTTTTGTTTGCCAGAATTTTCAAAATCATAGCACAGTTTATTCTTGAATTAATTATTATTTTCTGATTTTTTTCTCCCTCTGGTTTATTTTGTTTGAATTTCAAATATTTCTCTAATATTTGAGTCGAGGTGGCGCAGTGGTTAAATGCAGCACTGCAGGCTACTGCTAGATCAGCAGTTCAGCGGTTCAAATCTCACCGGCTCAGGGTTGACTCAGCCTTCCATCCTTCCGAGGTGGGTAAAATGAGGACCCGGATTGTTGGGGGCAATATGCTGACTCTCTGTAAACCGCTTAGAGAGGGCTGAAAGCCCTATGAAGCGGTATATAAGTCTACTGCTACTGCTAATGTTTTTATTCGAGAGTGCATTTGCATAATATGTTAAACCACTGTTGCGGCCTAAAGAATACACGTGGCACCATTTCCCTTTCATTTATGTGGCTTATTTACCAGAAGCAGAATTTTACCTGATGTGTATTGTATCATCTAATCTACGGTGGCTGACATTTTTGTTTCTAGAAAACAAATGTTGAATTTCCTTTTCTGCAAACCAGTGATAATGAGTCAAATATTTAAAAAACCAGATGACATGAAAAACATATAAATCCCCAGGACATGCAAGGTTAGAGACAGAGGTGGTATTCAGCAGATTCTGACCAGAGGTGGGTTGCTCCCAGTTCGGCCTGGATCAAGCAAACCGGTAGTGGCAGCGGGGGGAAGCTCTGCCCCACTTGGATGTTTCTGCGCACAAGCCAACCGGTAGTAAAAAAAATAGAAACCCACCACTGGTTCTGACCAGTTCTGGAGAACCGGTAGCGGAAATTTTGAATAGTTCAGAGAACTGATAAATACCACCTCTGACTAGTCCCGCCACCATGTATTCTCTGTCTCCTGAGTCCTGGCTGATCGGGAGGAAATGGGGATTTTACGGTAACCTTCCCCTGGAGTGTGGTGGAAATGGAGATTTTACAGTATCCTTCCCCTGCCACGCCCACCATGCCACGCCCAACAAGCCATACCACACCCATCAAGCCACACCCACAGAACTGGTAGAAAAAAAAATGAATCCCACCACTGGTTAGAGGCTAGTTTAATGAACAGTTTCTTTCTTAGACAAGCAGGCAAGCTGCTGTTTTCACATTCAGGTCACTGAGCTTTAGCCTAAAAATTAATTTATTTTGGGAGAAGGCAAGAGTAAATTTAATCTGAAGCAGATGTTCTGAATAGAAAAAAGGGAAATATTGGACAAGTCTATATAATGTGTAAAAAGTCAGGATGGCAGTCATGATGGTGCGATCAAAACTCCACCTGTTTTTTTTTTTACAAATATTTTTCACCAGATTCTGCTGGCAGCCTGGGGACTATATTGGACTAACTGGGTAGGGTTATTTCATAGAACATAGCCATAGCATGCCTTTCAAATATACTCATAACTTCAATTAGATTGAAGTTCTTTCTGTTGCATAAAAATCAAATGCGATCCTAAAATAAAATGTTAAAATCCTGGCTGGAGTATGATAGGGTTGGGCCAATTGAAAGCTCACAACCTAAGTAAAGGTAAAGGTTCCCCTCGCATATATGTGCTAGTCATTCCTGACTCTAGAGGGCGGTGCTCATCTCCGTTTCAAAGCCAAAGAGCCAGCATTGTCCAAAGACGTCTCCCTGGTCATGTGGCCGACATGACAAAATGCCGAAGATGCACAGAACACTGTTACCTTCCCACCAAAGGTGGTTCCTATTTTTCTACTTGCATTTTTTTACATGCTTTCAAACTGCTAGGTTGGCAGAAGCTGGGACAAGTAATGGGAGCTCACTTCATTACATGGCGCATTCGAACCGCCAAACTGCTGACCTTTCTGATTGACAAGCTTAGCATCTTCCTAGAATTGTAGAGTTGAAGAGGACTTGGAGATCATTTACTCCAGGAGCTTCAGGGTAGAATTTGCAATACAGGATCCACTTTTACAATCCAAATAGGTAATTGTTAGTCTTGATATCAATACCACTTCAATAAAGAAGGGCTCACTATTTCCCAGTTATACCCCCTTCTACAGCTTATTAGAAACCTTTCCCAAGATTTAACAGAAATTCTCGTATTTTTCACTATTTCATTTAGGCCCTTCCGTCTGAAGTAACATAGAGCAGATATATTTTATTTCTGTGTGAAAGTTCTTCACATATTTTAAGAAATGGATTGCATCTTCCTTTAATTTTCTTTTATCTAGACAATTTCTTTGCCATTTCTAACCAGGATTGAAATCTTACGTGCTATTATGTTTTGGATTCCATCCACATAATTCAAGTGACCTCTAAGAACTAACATGTATTTTTATATGAATATATGAGTATTATTTGTCTTATTTTATTCCTTAGATATATTCTTTAAATTAATATATCTTAATTTTCTCCTCCATAGGGATTTCATTGCAAACATCAATTTTCTAGTAAGTATTATATTTTCATTCTTATTATATTTCATTCATTCTTAAGATCATGATCTCTGTGTTTTTATTAGAGTAAGTTGTTGTATTTCAGCTTTTATTGTACCCTTCACTCTTATTTTCAGAAGTTTATTATCTCTCTGCTCATGGCCACTTGAACTTGCATTCCTACAGTCCTTGAGTCAGCAGAAAAATACTCTAGCACAAGCTTCTTTATTTCAATTTCTAAGTCATTTTCTGTCTCAGTGATGAGGCCACCCAGTGGTACTGTCTACACATATTTGATATTAAGGAAAGGGATTGGTGGATTCTCTGGTTTCATTTTCTCTTTAATGGGCATTGCCTACTGATGAGAAAAATATGCACCTATCACTCTTTCTACTATGAGTTGGGGCTGGGGCTGGGATTGGGAGGACTGAAAGATTTTATCAGTTATTGATAAAATCAACAGAGTACTGACCTATGAAATGAAAAGGGGTCCCACTAATTTATTGGGCAGCCCCCTTCTCTCGCGAAATGATCCTCAGGGCAGCCGACGTTGGCCAAAATCAGTTGAGAGGAATTAGTGGGGAAGTAAGGTGGAATGGGGTCAGGGCTGTATTGGTCACAAATCATCTCCTTGTTTGTGCAGTGATGGTGGACTTATGACACACATGTCAAAGGTGAAATTTTGGGTGACACACCACTGCTCCCTAACTCCTGACAAACATTCTTGAAAGCATGTTCCATTTTTCAGAGACTTTGGAAGCTGCAGAGGCTGCATGAGGATGGTGTATGCTCTTGTGTTGACACTGGGCCCTGTGGGAGTCATGTGAGAAGGTCATGTTCTTGTGTAGCCTCCTGAGTCTCTGAAAATTGTGCAAGGCTAGGGCCTGTTTTCATGCAGTGTTCACAGCATTCTCCGAGGCTACTTAAAAAACAAAGACCTTGTGCAATCTGGAGCAGCCTCGAATAGGCCATAGGTGCTTGTCAACAGAAAGGGAATGCTGCCTATTGATGCGCATCTTGGGAAATGATGCGAGGAAACCATTTTGAGTGACTGTGATGGCCTCTGCTTCAGATCCAACCTCAATACTGCTGATAAGTGCCACTGTTCAGGGTGACCAAGATTGGGGGTAGAGGGAGAGAATTATTTCTGTTTTCTGAGAGAGAGGGAGAGGAGGAAGAGAGAGATAGAGACAGAGAGACAGAGAAAGAATGAGAGAGAATAGCAGGAGTGTCAAGTTAGGCATTTCCTGAACCCACCAAGTCCAAAACATTCACCATCACTGTCCTTAGTTTTATTTTGGACATATAATTAAGCAGGTGCAAGATCTGAATAGCATCTCTATTGTTATAGAGATTGAGCAATGGCAATTTCAATGATAAAAGAATATTAAATTCATTTTATATGTCATAGAGAATTGATACAAGATATTTTACAGCTAATAAGGCTAAATGATGGGTAAAACTAGTAGTGTTCCCCCCCCCCCCCAATGCTGGAAATGAACAGAGATTGGATCTTTCTTCCAAATCCAATGTTAATGCAGCAAAACTCAACAGTGTTGGAAATTAATTATTTGCAGAATGGAATGAAAACTGAAATTTCAGTTGTGATATTTCTATTAAACTTTACTAAGGCACACACTCCTTCAAATTATACTGACCTGGCATTGTTTAAGATAATAGCTGCAAGAATTTTATCTGCTTTTTTGGGGGGGGGGGAGATCCTTCTTTTCCGCTATGGAAGAATGGTTTATTAAACTACGAGAATATGCTTTGATGTCTAGAACAGGGGTCGGCAACCTTAAACACTCAAAGAGCCATTTGAACCCATTTCCCACAGAAAAGAAAACACTGGGAGTCACAAAATCCTTCTGGTGCCTAACTATTTCCTGAGTGGCTACAAAACTAGCATATGTAGTTGAATTAAACATTCTGTTTTCTCCTGTTTTCTTTTCTTTTCTTTTCTTGGATTTATCCATGGTTGGCCTAGTGGGGGCAGAAAAGCTCAATAACTCGCATGCCAGGGAGAGTTGCACATTGGCAGTTGTGATGCATATTTTGAGTGATAGGGAGCCACAGTGGAAGGATGAAAGAGCCACATGCAGCTCCAGAGCCGTGGGTTGCTGATCCTTGGTCTAGAATAACTTCATTGAGTAAAAAAAAAAAACACCTGTACAATTCAGTAATATTTTGAAATTATTTTTGGACTATGCTTTCTATGCATAGAATGGTAGCATAACCCTAATTTGGTCCTCTGATTTTTCATTTTGTGGGGTAGTGAGGGAGGGAAAGTATTTAACCAAGTCAATTGTATAACTTAAGAATACATTAATTAAACAGTTAAGAGTTAGATTGGTGTAATGATTAAAGGCACCAGGCTAGAAACTAAGAGGTCATTTGTTCTAGTCCTCACATAGGAATGAAGCCATCTGGATAATTTTAGGTTAGTCTCTCACTCTCTTAGAAGAGAGAGGAAACGATAAACTGCTTCTGACAATGTAACCAATAAAACTGCAAGGATTTCTCCAGGCAGTTGCCAAGAGTCAAGAATGATTTGAAGTAACATAAACACTTGTATTGCACGGGCAGTAGGTTTTCTCTCTGGCAACCACTTTGCCCTGTGGGTGATGCTTGCACTAGTAATCTTCCTCAGTACTGCCATATTTGGTCAGAACCTAAATTGATAACCTAAGGTGATATGGCCAATGAACGTATAGTTCCTTCCTTTAAGGGAAGACTCTTGATTGATCCAAAATCCTCCTTTGTGTTAAAGTACCATATGTACTGATGGATTGTACAACTAGCCCCCTTGAGTCAGAATTGGGAAATCTTTACTATTGCTTTTTAGAAGATGTGACTGAAGTATATGTCTATAGTGCATTGTTTGTCTAGTGAATGTGTTTCCTGCCTTATTAGTATAATGAGGGATGAACTTATAGACATCTGTTGAAATTTTCTTCAATTTATTTATTTATTAGACTTATATACCGCTTCATAGGGCTTTCAGCCCTCTCTAAGCAGTTTACAAATGTTTTAGCAAATTGAGTCAGCAACTTGCCCCCACAGTCCGGGTCCTCATTTCACCCACCTCGGAAGGATGGAAAGCTGAGTCGACCTTGAGCCAGTGAGATTTGAACCGCTGAACTGCAGATCACAGTCAGCTAAAGTGGCCTGCAGTACTGCACCCTAACCACTGCACCACCTCGGCTCTTCAATGATTTAAGATATTATCTAGCTATTTCAAGTTTGTTTTTACACAAGAGGCACATATACACATATATTTGTTGTCTTTACAGTGGAGGCTATGAATAGTTTCTGCCATCCTGCGCCCGACTCCCTTTCTCCAGTCAATCTTAGAAACATGAAGCTTGGGACTACAATGAAGTGTGAAGATCACAGGCATTGCTCTCTCCACTTAAGTGTTAAGACAAACCTGCAACTTAATGGTAAATCAGAAGATTTCATAGGGAATGTGGATAATAACTGGGGGCTCTTGTTCAGTGGAAGAGCATGTGGAGAAAAGCCCAGCTCTACTTCTAGATCTCTAGAGAGATCTAGAAGGAAGAACTCATGTCTTTCCCAGAGCATTATTGCATATGAGAGAAGGGGAAACCCAGGGCATTCTTTGGGTCCTGAGAAATCCTTTCAGATAGGGCTCCCATCACAATATTGGTAAACAGGTAAAGACGTTGTGATTCCATCTGAGAGAGCATACTTGTCCTGGTACCCAGGGCTTGTACACACAAACTGGTCTTGGTGTAGAATGTTCTCTTGGAGGGAGGGATAGTGCCAATAGGTTGCATCATGATTAACACTACCAAATTAGAATTGCAATAATATGGATGATCAATAGACAGCAGCAAAGAGATGGGAATTGTTGTACTGTTTGCTGCCATCTTGTGGTCATATTAGTATATACCTTGTTTGCCTGAAAATAAGACCCAACTGGGAAATAAGCCCTAGCATGTTTTGTCGGGATGCTCATAATATAAGCCGTACCCAAAAATAAGCCCCAGTTAAGATCATCGTGCAGATGGATGCATTTAGTATTGTGTTTCCCTGAAAATAAGACCTAACCAAAAATAAGCACTAATGCATATTTTGGAACAAAAAATAATATAAGACCTGGTCTTATTTTCAGAGAAACACAGTACTAAGGTAATTTAAAACTATGTGAAGTTCAACAGTGTGGGTTTCAGCTCAGTACAATGGCAGAATATTCCTTGGGTTTTTATGATGTCTCCAAGTGTCATTAAGAAACTACAAACTAAAATTAAATGAATGCAACTGGAAAGAAATCAAGAAAGATAGCTGTATCAAAGAAAACAACAGGAGCTGCTTTTATGCGGCAAACAAACTACTGTAAATCAATATTCCCAGTTGCATGACGCTAACATGATTCCATAGAGGAATCTATGAAAATACTTTCTCTAGCAGAAATTTTAGTGGAGATAAAGGAGATACGAAAGTAGGAGAGTCATCTGTCTAATCAATGTTAACCTTAATGGATTTGGTCAAACTGGATTGGCATTTATAGAGGTTGGCTAGTAATGCACTTTAGCTCCATGAAAGTAGAATTAAAAAAATGGACCTATCACTGTTTTCTTCTACATTTTATTTGGTAGAACTTTGAGGAGCATTTCAACTTTTAAAAGTGAGGTGCTCATCTTTGATTAGCCTATGCTTTCTAACAATGATGCTATTTGATTCAGAGGGCTTTTTATTTCTATGGTTCATTCCAGAGGTGGGTTGCTCCCGATTTGGCCCGGATCGGGAGGCTCCGCCCACCCACCTGGACGCTTCTGCGCGTGTGCACGTGAGCATGCCCAAACCAGTAGTAAAATAATTGGCAACCCACCACTGGTTCAGTCATAAAGGTTCCCCCCCTCTTTTATAATATTCTTTTGGAAGTGAGTAATAATTCTTTCCCCTCAAAGTTTGTTTCTTTGAATTCTGAATTTGCATTTATTTCTACGTTATTTTCAGAAAATGCTTCTGGTGTTCGAATTTGTTATTTCCTGATGGTTACTCAAAAAACCAAGTGTGTGAAGGTGAAGATTTCCAGGGAGCTAAATGCCCACCCTGAGGGAAATAAGGTAAAAGATTTCAGTTATTTCTACCATTTTATTGGAGCTAAACTTAAGTAGTCTAGGAAGAAGGTGATATGGTGTCTTTCAAGGTAAGAAGTGCTTTTTTTTCCTTTTAAGCTGACAGGGCAAAATTATATGTTCAGAGGTAAATTTGAGGTTCCCATTTTCTCATTTTATAGTGGTATGAAGTTATTTATAGAACAGAGTTGGATAGAGTCAGCCTTTCAAGCAAAAAATATCAACCAGGAGTACTCAAACTATCCTTATTTGAAGGCTACACTAAAAGAATCTTGCAGGTCTATAAGTACCTTTTATTTTTAATCTCCCAAATACTAAAGAGAGTCCCTTCTGATATGCTTTGTCTAACTCCACACCTCCTTTAGACTCAGATTTCTCTTATTTGACTTGTCTAGGCCAGCGATGGGTAATCTTTTGCTCGTTGCGTGCTGAAAGCATGCCCGCACAACATTGCACACGTGTGCCCACACCCATAATGCAATCTGTGTGCCCTGCCCCCCTGCGCATATACATATATATTCTCCCTGCGCATCCCCAGCCCCCCCGTTTATGCGCACATGACTCCCTGTGCCCCATTTTGGGCCTAGTAAGCCTCCCTGAAGCCTCTTGGGACCAAAAATAGGGCCCATGGGGCCCACCACTCCCCTCCGTGCTCCCCCACCCATCCACACACAACCCTACCCCCATGCATGTTTATACATCTCCTGCATGTGCCCCACACATGCAGGGCAGAGACTAAAAAATCAGCTGGCTGGTAGGAGGTGCATGTTCATGCGCAGTAGAGCTGAGCTGATGTGATGGCTTGTGTGCCCGCATGCCACCTGTGGCACACATGCCATAGGTTTGCTATCATGGGTCTAGGCTGTGACGCTTCCTTCTATCTTCCAAGGTCATTCCTACAGACCATTAGAAATAGGAAGGCTTGTGGATCTTCCCTTACATTTGATCATATATTTAATATGATATCTCCAATAAAATTGTTCTTTGAGGAACTTGCCTGCCTTGGAATTCTGCTTTGTATAGAGTTTTTACTTGGAACCCTGACAATGTCCTTATTTATTTAATAAATTGATATGGCAGCTCATTTCACTGAATGTGATTTTGGGTAGCATACAACCAACACTTAAACTAATGTTATATCTATTTTAAAAAGCTGAAAATATAAATAAAAGCAAGTTTGCTGGAGAACATGCACCTAAGCACAATATAATAATTATGCAGGCTTTCCATGGGATGTTCAAGGCTGCTGGAAAAGTTAGATTTGGGGGATTTTCTGAAAGATTAACAGTGATGGGCTAACCTCACCTTCGGTGGGTGTGGAGGGGATGATGTTCTAGAAAGCAGGAGGAACATGTCACCTGGATCCCATTGGATGAAAGTGGATGGGACCCTCAACACAATCCTCATGTTGGACCTGATGAGATGGGCAGATATGATTGGGAAATGGGTGGTTCCTTAAATAGTCTGGCCCTATGCCATGTAGGACTTTAAATGTGAAAATCAGCTTCTTGAATCACATTCAGAAGCAATGATCAGCCAGCTCAACTCACAGAACAAAGATACAATACAAGTATCCACACAGCTGTATTCTGCATCAATTGAAACTCGCAGATACTTTTGAAGGGAACCCCATGGAAAGAGCATTACAGTAATCTACTCTGGAAGTAACCAGAGCATGGGTGTCTGGCAGTGGTGGGAGTCAATTTTTTTTACTACTGCTTCTATGGGTGTGGCTTGGTGGGTGTGGCTTGGTGGGCATGGCAGGGAAAGGTTACTGCAAAATCCCCATTTCCTCCCAATCTGTTGGGACTCAGGAGGCAGAGAACAGATAGGAGTGGGGCTAGTCAGAGGTAGTATTTACTGGTTCTCCGAACTATTCAAAATTTCCACTACTGGTTATCCAGAACTGGTCAGAACCTGCTGAATACCACCTCTGGTGTCTGGGGCAGAGGTGGGTTCCTACCAGTTCGCACCTATTCGGTAGAACCGGTTTTTCAAATCTACCAAACTGGTTACAAGAGGTTCCACTAGTGGACTGGAAAGCAGGCCACACCTACAGAAGAGGTTCCAAAATTTTTTGAAACCCACCACTGGTCTGGGGGTAGAGCCTTGCCATTCAGTAAAGGGTACAAATAAATCACAATAGCACAACCCCTCCTAGTTACCACTGCCACTATGCCAGTGACTCATATATCATTGTGCAATGGGATCATGACACTTGAATAACATTATTTTGTCATCATCATAGCTTTCAATCTCCAATGTTGGCTTTGGAAGTTATTTTGGGATTAGAAGTTATATATTCATTCTACACAGTTCTGGAATTTTAATTTATTTTCCACACTAGTATACCAGCCAAATGGTTGCCGGGCCAAAGTGAGAATGAAGATATTTAAACTATTTAAAACAGAATCCCCAAAACACTAGTGCAAAAGGCACAAGAATTGGTTCAAATTGTTTCCACATTCACTAACTGATTACTGTCAGAGAGCATTAGGTTTATGTCTGCCTTGAGCTATGAAAATTTGTATGTTGACTATGTGTGGGTTAAGAATATTGCATGCCATTGCTTCCATATAGATTTATTTAGAAGAATATCCCTGAAAACACAAATCGAACAATTATTCTCCATAAACTTAATTATATCCCCCATGCTCACTTCACATTTTCACAGAGAATATTGTGTAACTCTCTCTTACTTCAAAAGGGAAGTACTTCCAACTAATCTGCCAATTCCTGAAATCTAGATTTGGCAATATATTTTTACAGACTTCTTCTTTTTGAAAAAAAAAAAAAAACCCACAGTGAATATGTATATAATGGTTAGGAAATATTACTCCAGAAAGGACATCTAGGGATTTTCCAGAAAAGCTTATACCTTATAAAAATACTTTGAGTTTGATATTGATTCATGGATAAAGGTTTGAACATTTCCTCAAACAAGGTAGATACTATTGGTATATACAGTATATCACAGAAGTGAGTACACCCCCTCACATTTTGTAAATATTTAAGGATTTCTTGCCAGCAGTTTAGACATTAATGGCTATGTGTTGTGTTATTTTGAGGGGACGGCACATTTAAACTGTTATACAAGCTGTGTACTCACTACTTTACTTTGTAGCCAAGTGTCATTTCTTCAGTGGTGCATCTATATTCATATGCTCATCTGGGCCCAGTTGAATTGACTGGATGCAGCATTTGATGCATGGGGGAAACAAGAAATACAACCCAAGTTCCAAGGCCAACAGTATTTACTTTTGTCCAGCTTCCTGCAAAGAAAGCTAAATCAGAGCCAATGTTGCAATCCAAGAAAATCTTTTAGATGTTTTACTTTGAATTAAATCCTCCTCTATTTATTATGGTGTGTTTGTGGGTTGTAGAGGAGAGTCCCATCTTAAGTTATAGAAGTTATAAGGATATGCCTTTTTTGTTTGCTTTTATTTATAGTTTTTTTCAGGTTTTTTTTTTTAAAAAATTGTATTTTAACTTTATTTTGAATAAAACAGAATGAAAAAAAGGATATGCCTCCACATGTCAATATTTCTGATTTTAACAATAATAAAATTTTCTGTATTAGAAATACTACTATTTTATCATAATCCAAATCTCTGAGTTTAATATAAAATACAATCAGGGTTCTTGCTCAAGAGTTTGCTTTAATGAAGGGGTCAGAGTTGCTTCCTGGCTCTTCAGTGGATTTGCAAGTTCTAACAGTAGGGCAGAACTCAATTTCAAGTAGATCCCAACTCTCAAAACTCTGAGTGAGGAGTCAAATTTGGAATTTTATCACTGCATTTCTTGAAATAGCAATAGCAATAGCAGTTAGACTTATATACCGCTTCATAGGGCTTTCAGCCTCTCTAAGCAGTTTACAGAGTCAGCATATTGCCCCCACAGTCTGGGTCCTCATTTCACCCACCTCGGAAGGATAGAAGGCTGAGTCAACCTTGAGCCGGTGAGATTAGAACCGCTGAACTGCAGATAACAGTCAGCTGAAGTGGCCTGCAGTACTGTACCCTAACCACTGTGTCACCTCGGCTCTTAAACAGGATAGCCTTTGGAAACTGAGAACATAATTAAGTGAAAATTAATAAATACAGAATAATAGAGTTGAAAGGGTCCTTAGAACTCTTTTAGTCCAACCCCTTTGCTCTGGCAGGAACTACCTATACCATTTCAGACAAATGGTTGTCCAATCTCTTCTTTAAAATTTCTAGTGTTGGAGCACCCACAACTTCTGGAGGTAAGCCATTCCTCTGATTAATTGTTCTCACTATCAGGGCATTTCTCTATAGTTCTATCTTCCAGAATTATTCAGGGTAAGAGAATAAAATAAAAATGACACATAACATTAATGTATTTGAAAAATAATCTTAGCGGAATGCTTGTTTCCGCATGTCTCATTTTGTGAAGTAGTGTCTCAACTGAAGATTCTTTCCATGCAAACAGGTCAAAATACAATTTAATTGCTTTGAAGTCAGTGTGGGACAACATCTCTACGTAACCATGACGACAATTCCAAATTATTGTGGAGTTAAACTGACTCAAGAATATTACGTTGAAGGTAGGAAACATTAAAAAATGTTGATCTCGTGTGCATGCAGCTGTGTGCACTTTCATGTTTATGCTAATGCAAATACTAAAATGAAGATGATGCTGACACAAATATCAGTTCAGGTGATTTACAACCATTTACCGATTGTTTGAAGTATAACAACACTGAAAAAAGTAACTGACAACTGATCCTTCATGCTCACAAATGTTGCAGCATCTCCACAATCAAATGGAGTTGCACATGTGTTTGCCTGCCACACCAGTGGTGGTTTTCAAATTTTTTAGAACCTCTTCTGTAGGTGTGGCCTGCTTTGTGGGAGTGGCTTGCTGGCCATGTGATCAGGTGGGAGTGGCTTGACAGTCATGTGACTGAGTGGGTGTGGCCAACTTGTAAAATATGGCGAAACTCCCTTAACAACGCTCTTGCTTAGCAACCAAAATGTTGGCTCAGAAACTCTGGCATTTGAAGCACGCAAGTCTTAAAGCTGTCAAGTTACAAGTTATCCTTGCACCCCTAACCCTTTAGAAAAAAACCCCCAGGGGTGTTCAAATTTGACAGCTTTAAGACTTGTGCACTTCAACTCCCAGAATTCCTCCTCTTGCTCTTCATCTTGATGATGTGCGGACGGGTGGGGGCAGGGAGCTGGAACCGGTTCTAAATGGCACTGTAGATTTGTGGAACCTCTTCTATAGAAGAGGTTAGAACTGGCAGGAACCCACCCCTGTGCCACACATGTAGAACCATCTCCTCTCCCCCTGACCTCCACTTGTCCACAAAGCCGAAAAGGTTGGGGAACTCTTGTTTTAGACCAGTGATGGCTAACCTTTCTGCCATCGCATGCCTAAAGTGGGGGTAGGCAGGGGGGGTTGTGCATGTGCGTGCCCATACCCATAATTCTATGCACCCACCCTCTGTGCATGCGAACGCCCCCCCTGCACTCCCCCCCTGTGGTCCCCCCACTTTTGGCACGTAATGGCATGGTGGATCCGTTTTTCGCCCTCCCCAGGCTCCAGACTCTTTTTAGGAGCCTGAAGAGGGTGAAAAAGGCTTTTCCCGCCCCCGGAGGCTCCCTGGAGGCTGGAAATGGCCCATTTTCCAACTTCCAGGTTGCACATTGGGCCATTTTTCTCCCTCTGGAGGCTTCAGGAGGCTTTCCCTGAAGCCTTCGCAGTGTGAAAAACAGCCCAATGTACAAACCGGAAATCCATTTCTGAACTTGCGTTTTGCACGTTGGAAAGTTTTTCACCCTCTGGAGGCTTCAGGAGGGGTGGGGTAGGCTGTTTTCACCCCCCCGGCTCCTAGAAAGCATCTGGATCCTGGAGAGGGCAAAAAAAGCATGGCAAAAGCAGTGGGGGAGGGAGCTCTGGTCACGTGCATAGCATTATGGGTGTGGGCACGCCCATGCACAAACCCCCTTCGCTCCCCCGCTTTTGGCACGCGGTCCAAAAAAACTTAGACATCACTGTCCTAAGTTGTGTTTCTATAATGGCTTAGATAAGCCGCTTCATTAGGTTCACAAAAGTCCAAAATCAAAGCAATCACTCATAGACCCAGAAGCAGAAAGAACCTAACTATATTTGAGAAAATTTAGCCCTCTCCAGGTTATCACTCCAATTAAATCCCTTATTTAATCATCATAGCTGAATCAATGAAATCTTTGTAATCTGTATGCTATTAAGGGCTTTCTACTGATTTCTGACAATCCCTCATGAAAATAAACAAGTTGATAATATGTTTTTTTTAATTTTGCAGACTGCAGAAACAATGATGTGGGGAAAAATATTCCAGATTGTTTTGGTAAGTTGAGGTCTCTGCGATCTAAAACAGTAGCATATTTAGTAGTCTGCTAAATATTCCATCAACAAGAACACATGGGTATTATCTATAAAAATCAGCTTAAAAACAGTTCTTAAATTCTTCTTTTTCTTCTGAAGCTGGCAATCTGGAGTTGAATCAAGGGGTTCAGAAATTGGACACAGTGAGGGCTGAAATGCAGCACAACTTACTAAAACCATTAGGCTTCCAAGGAGAAAAACTGGGTATCAAAGCTGGGTACCATTCCTCTAAAAATAATGAGATATTTTTCTAGTACAAGCCCTCTCATCTCATTTCTCCTGCAGAAATTATCCTTGAATGGATGAATTCCAGAGGTAATTTGTTTTGCAGAGGTTCTACCTTTCATATAGTCCTGCCGTCATCTAAAAAGATTCTTGTTTCCACAATTAACTATTCTAGCATCCACATTCCCCATTTTATGATTCAAAGAGAAGAGTTATAGGCCAATTGTTGTCTAATTTAGATAATATCTCGACTAATAGGTGGTGTTCAAATTCCATTAATCAAATGCTTTATGTCCTAATTTAGAAGTGAGTTGGTCAATTAGAACCTGTGATAACTAAATGCAAAGAGTGGAAAGAGTGCAGAGAAGAGCAACAAAATGATTAGGGGGCTGGAGGCTAAAATATATGAAGAACAGTTACAGGAATTGGGTATGTCTAATGAAAAGAAGGTTTAGGGGGTGACATGATAGCACTGTTCTAATATTTGAGGAGCTCCTACACAAATGGTGTATGTGTGTCAAACTATTTTCCAAAGCATCAAAAGGCAAGACAAGAAATAATGGTTGGAAACTAATCAAGGAGAGAAGCAACCTAGAACTAAGGAGAGATTTCCTAATGGTGAAAGCAATCAACCAATTGAGTAACTTTCCTTCACATGTTGTGGGTGCTCCATCACTGGTGGTTTTCTAAAAGAGACTGGACAACCATTTGTCTGAAATAGTATAGAGTTGGACTTAGAAGACCTCCAAGGTTCCTTCCAACTCTATTATTCTATATTCTAAATAAGAACTGAAGGTAATGATTATTATGCATATTGTATATATGTGTGTCTTATAAATGCACAGAAACTTGATATCTGGTTAAAGTTTCCTTCTAATCAGTAACTGGAGAACAATGGAACAATCTGGCCAGCTTGAATATGGAAATCCTAGACTAGCTACTGTTTTTTTTTATTTGAACTTTGTTGTACTCTTCACCATAATTTTAGCTGATTTCCAAATCCAATGTGTGTTTTCTTTTATCAGACGGGAAACAGAGCAATACCTCATAGTTCAAAAAAGACAGTTCCACATATATCTCTTGAGACAAGAGATGCTGAGTTTTATAGCTTCCTTGTCAAAAATAAATGTGATTAAAAACATGTATGTAATAATTGGAGAACCAGTTTGGTGTAGTGGTTAAAGGCATCAGGCTAGAAAGCCAGTAATTGAGAGTTCTAGTCCCACCTTAGATATGGCACCAATTGGTTGATTTTGGACCAGTGTCTCTCAGCCCTAAGAAGAAAAAGGCAACGGTGAATGACTTCTGCCAAGAAAAATTGCAGAGACTTGTTCTGGCAATTGCCAGGAGTAACACTGACTTGAAGGCACTCACTCACACTCACACTCACACTCACACTCTCTCTCTTTCACACACAGAAAGTAATTATTAGAAAACGCATATGATTTCTAGTACTTTACTTAATTTGACCTCTAAGGGACTTACTTCCAATTGGACATGTACAATCGGAGACATTTCTTTTTAGGATTCTTTAAGAGTTGACACTTGGTACTACAATTTTATTTATATTCACTCCAGATAAATTTGTATAAGATTGTACACTAACATTTAATACTTATTGAAATCAAATTTCCTGTACAAATAACACCAATATTCCAAATGAAGTTTAAACTCCTCAATTATCTTGTCTTGTATGGACACACAATAATTATTGGCTACCAAAAATACAAACATAAAACAGTACCCTTACTGTTTTTTCTTTGTTGTAAATTTCAGTGAGCAAAATGGCTTATAATGTGGACAGAACAAGAAAAACTATTTCAGTGAATATTTCAGATGTCCAAAACAGAGACTGTTATGTCCGTTTATGTCATCAAAGATTTGTATGTGAAGATGTGGGGCCTGTCACTTTGGTAAGTACTTGAAAGAAGCTGAAAATGTTTTATGAAATTAATTCAGCTAGCAAAGCAATACTGAAGGCATTTCAAGGGTAACATAATTCCATGGGAATTCCAATTCCAATAATAGAAATATGTTTTTAAAAATTATTATTTTTTCCCTTTTCCTAACATCTGCACCTTCCTTTCTTCCACCCTTTTCTCTTGCTGTTTTCTTCCCCACATTCCCTCTAGTATTTGAAGACATCTAATTGTGAGAAGTTAAATGAACAGAAATTCTAAGGATTTCTAAATGCAAATGATAAGATTTGGACTTGTTGCACTATAAAGGAAGGGAATACCAGTTTATGAAAAAAATGTATGGGATAGGATATAATAGGAGCTGCAAATTTGATAAATGCAAATGTGCAAATTTGATAAATAATTTATATATGAGGAAAAAAGAAAACAAGAATACATAGGCATAATTCCTAATGTGATCGGGAGTTTGTTGCTATGTTGGAAATTGTCTTTGCTAAGTATTATGAAAAAAAAAGCTGTATTCAGTTCTATGTGACCAATGGTTAATGACAAAAGCTTATTGTAGAAATTGGATGTTTTACTTGAGAAAAAGAATAGAAAATGAATAAAAAAGAATAAACAGAATAAAAAAGAAAAGAGGTGCATACAGTTATTCATGATACTGACATATTATAGAAGAAAATGTGTCTGCCTTTTGGAATATCAGAATGGAATCATGAATAAAACTTAACACACGGCAATATAGGACAAGTGAAGGAAATTATTTCTTCACTTAACCCATAGTTAAACTCAGTGGTGGGTTTCAAAAATTGTTCGAACCTACTCTGTGGGTGTGGCCTCCTTTGTGGGAGTGGTTTGCCACCCATGTGACTGGATGGGAGTGGCTTGCCACCCATGTGACCGAATATAAAGATGCCAACGACACTTGTCAGAACCCCCTTAAATTACCTCACACACAGCACTGGCATGCATAACAATATGATGTAAACTTGTTTTTTAAAAGGCATCTTTGATTTGCATTAAAACAACTTCAACACACGCAATGTTCTGATTGCACCACAAACGCAGTAGTCATCCTTACCTTTCACAGAGGCACTGAGTTTTATAAATATGAGCATGATAGTGTAGAATAATCATATCCAAGGACCAGTGGTGGGTTTCAAAAATTTTTGGAACCTCTTCTGTAGGTGTGGTCTGCTTTCCGGGTCCACTGGTGGAACCTCTTCTAACTGATTCGGTAGATTTGATGAACCGATTCTACCGAATAGGTGCAAACTGGTAGGAACCCACTTCTGGTTAAACTATACAATGTTGTAACTATTAATACATACTGGTGGCTGCCAAGTTGGCCAACTTTACAGAGCCTTAGATTAGTTCATAATAGTTAAGCCCATTTGTAGTTATTAGTTATGAGAGTTATGGATTAAGGTCAATATTAGAGAATTAAAAATTCTGGCTTTCATTCTTCCTTTCAATTGTCAAGACAAGAAGATAGGTACTAAGAAACATTGTTTGGTGCTGGAAATATAAATAGAATGGGAGACTGGACTGGAATAAGAGATGACAATGGGCATCTGATCTACTTAATTTCTAATAAATATGAAAGAGAATTTAGAATAATAGGCATCTTGACCAGTGAAAATGTTAGCAAACAACCCATGCAACATACACAGAAGGAAAACAACCTCAATGCACCTAAGTGATATTTTCCCTTACAATGGAAATTCTTCCAAAAGGCAGTAGGAGACTCTTTTTCCATTACTCTCTTTTGTATTTCCTTCCTCCCTCCCTCCCTCCCTCCCTCCCTTCCTTCTGACTTTCTAAGGATTTGTACACAAAATCTTCTTTCTTCAACCAGATCTTTGACCGAGACCTTCACCTTTTGCTCCTATTTGAGAGGAAGCTTAACTTTTTCAGGACTGTGTGAAATTAGGAACTTCCATCAATTTCTGATTTCTTCCCCCAATAATGTCTTTGTGTTCTGCTTATCAATTTCCAATAGATATTCCTATAGTCAATAATGGACTATAGATACCCTCTTGGGATTGATGGAAGAAATGTCCATCTGGGTTCAGTTCCAAGTGGGGAGAAAGACACTAGAAACATGGAGACTGCTTGGAAATATGGTTTTAATGGTGGACAGGGCCACATGGCTTGAGGACCTGGGCAAAAAGGCGATCACCTGCCTTAAAGATCTTGAAGAAAAAGGGGAGAGATGCTGAGAGTCCCTGGGTTTTAGTCTCCCTCTTGGCTTTTGAAATTGAGCTTCTATTCTTATTGGTTGTCTTGCAGGGACAACTTTGTAGGTTGTAGGTTGTCTTTTGAGTCCCAAGCTTGGTTAAGCTGTTGCTGGGTGATCATGTAATAAAAGGGCTTTGGGATTTCTGTTATGGCTCTGCCTGAAGGAGATAGATCTTTGTTAGGTAGAATACACTGGCCCAGGCCTTAATGTTCCATTTAATATTTCTTAAAATATTTCATTTCCCTAGGAGAGGGGTGGGTGTTAACTTCCTACAGGGTCATTACTAGATTTCTCAGCATATTCTTATGTCAGTAAATATTAGACTGACCCCTGTTAACTTTGGACCATATTTATCTGCTTTTAATGTTTAAACTAGTGCTAAAGAAAGTTAATGCAAAGAAATGTAACTAGAATGGTTGGAAAGTAAAGATGGATAAACCATGTCATTGGGAGGGAGGCTAGGGGTATAATTGAGATTCAAAAATATGAAGTCTTCTAAAGGGGATTAGGAGTAGGACTTCTCTCCATCTGTTTTGACTAGGAAGTTGTCTTTGGCCCAACTGCAAAATCCTTTTCTTTCTTCCCAAGTAATCCCCACAGTCTAAACATATACATGGAATTACTTTGAAATAAGTCAAAAGACAGCTTTAATTCTACCATGATCCTGGAGTAACCCATAAATAACTGCAATGTTTTGCAGTATTAAGCTTAAAGTGCTGAAGACACCATCTTGTGCCAGCTTGAAGACCCGCTGTGCGGAACAGCAAAATGCCCAGTTGATATTTGTATAGATACATGCATCTTTCTGCAACTCTTCCGTCTGTGCAAAAACATTTGACTTGTCACCTCCTGTTTTATCATTTCAGATTCAGGGAAAAGACGCGATGAAATCTGCTTCTTTGCAATACACTCAACTTCTGCCTTGTCTGTGCATTGAGGTAAATGTTTCCATGTAGCTTGATGTACGAATTAGCTCAATATTCAGGAAGCCTTAAAATACCCATTCACAGCTGTCTACGGGATTGGGTCAACATACAAAAAAAATCAGCTGGCGCTTTGACTATGCCATAGTGGCCACCATCTTGAGATTTTTGAGCACAATCTGCAGACAACTCTGAGATCTGTCAGGCCCGGAAGCCATCTTTTGTATTGGGCCTTCAGGCCTGCCACATTTATTGCTGTGGAAAAATGAGAGGGGGGATTATATGGAGTATGGGAGATATATAGTTTAAATAACATTCCTTTCTCAGAGAGTCAAGGTCATCCTAACCTGCACCAGAGGTGGGTTCCTACCGATTCAGCCTGGTTCAGCCGAGTAGGTAGTAACTCGGCTGTCCACGCCCCCAAACCGGTTATATTGCACATGCGCATACGTGAAGCGTGCATGCACCTGAAGCATGTGCCTGAGTGAACCAGCAGTAAAAGAATCTGGAACTCACCCCTGACCTGCACCTAGAATGGTGTGACTGGGAGGCATCTCCAGTTGGGATGGTGTTTGATTGGACCATGTGATGGACATGTGGGTGCTGGGAAGGGACTTGAATTTTCATTTGGATGAGGAAAACCTGGAAGCTTTCAGATTTGGGTTTTCCCAGATGTGCCAATATGACATCTCTAATGAAATGAGTTTGAGGAAACTCAAGGCTCGGTGTCTTCTTTTGTTAGGGGTATTACTTGGAACCCTGACAAGATCATGACTTAGGGGAGGCTAATCCTAAATGGAAACCTCCCACCCATGATACACAGATAGCAAAAATCTCAAAATGGTTTGCGTTAGTATTACATCCAGTTTTCAATATTTAATCATTACAAAAATAATAATCACATTCATTTTATTTAGATATTTTCAAGAGAAGAACTGAGAAGTTTATTTTTGGCGTATTCTTTCCTATTGTACATTTATGTTATTTCGATTCCTCCATAAGACGTTTTAGGAGAAAGGCCATGTAGACAGTGTCATATGAGCAATAGATACTTAAATTGAAAAGCAATTTAAAAGTTATGGTGATTGGAATTAATGGATGCATATTTGGATTACAGGTATGGCCGGCAATTTTAGATGCACGAAGAATGCAGTTGTGCCCATTCAAGAATGGCAAGTGATATGTCCTTCTTGCATTTTCTGAGTAGTGATTATGCAATTTCAGAAACATAACGGGTGGGAAGAATAATGTCACATGTAGTTGCCCCCCCCCACACAAATAATCTGTCACTTGTGTCATTTGAGTGGGTAGCAAACACAAATTGTAAAGTAAACAAACCAATATATAAATCTGACTTCTTTTCTTACAGATGTATTCCTACATTTGCTTATTTATAAAAATTTTGAACTAAGCCCTATAACAACAAACAAAATGTGATCGTCTTTCTTATTTTTCTAATAATGGGAATAATTGCAAAAATCTAATCATTTATGTTGTTGCTATTACAAGACAGGCATATAACCTTCACTTATCATTCTGATCTAATTGTAGGACAATCATGGATTCAGGTCAAATGACAGAATAAGCCATATTAGTATGATTCTCTATCTATCTATCTATCTATCTATCTATCTATCTATCTATCTATCTATCTATCTATCTATCTATCTATCATCTAGCTATCTATCTATCATCTAGCTATCTAATATAAACTTCAGAATGTGTTGTTAAATTGAGCAATCTCTCTCTCTCTCTCTCTCTCTCTCTCTCTCTCTCTCTCACACACACACACACACACACACACACACACACACCAATGTGAAGTGTTTTGTTGACATGAATCAAAGTGCACATGATGCTAACTATTGTTTGCATGTTAGACTGTTGAGCATACGCTTAAGAAAACAGGCCACAATGTAATTTATGGAGTCTCATCAAAGCCAGTGAAATGGTATCATATGAACATATTTATGATCTGATTTCTCTGTTTGCCAGAGCAACCTCACTTGCACTAGTGATTAAGATGCTGGTTATTATAATTAAAACCTTACATGGGTCAAGTGCTGAACATTCGCAGGATCTTCTAGTCTGAGTGGTTTATGTCCATCCAATAAGATCTAGCAGGGACGTCTGAATCCCATATTTGAGGAATTCCCATCTTCAGGAATCACCAGAGTGGGGCTTTTCTGCCTGCCCCTCTCCTTTGCAAGAATGCTATATTTGAAGGCAGGTTAGCACCAATCCTGTTGACATTCCGAAAGCTATCATGACCTGGTTCTTCTGGAAAACATCTGGGGACTGGGCATAAGATGATTCCTCTCCATTCAGTAGTCAATACATCTAGGACAATGATGGTGAACCTTTTCAGCACCAAGTGCCCAAACTGGAATGTATGCGCCTGGGTTGGTTCAGGATTTTTCTACTGCCAGTTCACTCAGGGATGTACTTCAGGTGTCTGTGTGTGCTTTGTGCACACTCTAGATGCATGCTTTATGCACACTCTTGATGCATGTTTTGTGTGGACTCTTGATGTGCAGAATGCGTGTATGCACAATGGTAAAAAACCCAAGATGGTGCTGCCTATGGTGCCGCTGATAGAACTGGGTTGGGGGTATAGGTGGCCGAGTTACTACCTACTTGGCTGAACTGATTCAAACTGGTAGGAACCCATCTCTGGCATGTGCGCAGGCATATGTGCCAGAAACCCAAAGACCGACATGCACATTGAAAGCCCAAAGGCCAGCTGGCCAGCAGGTCTTCGGGTTTCCAGTGCACCAGCGTGCATGTGCATGCCAGAAACCAAAAGAGCAGCTGGCGATGGCTCATGTGCCCATATTAAGGGCTCTGCATGCCACCTCTGGCACATGTGCCACAGGTTCGCCATCACGGATCTAGGAAAATGTTGATAGATTGGCGAGCTGATATTTTTTTTATTCGTTCAATTTTATTTCTGTTCCATTTTTGAATGACAGAATATCTTTGGAACTGGGTGGCACATAAATTCCTGAAAATGAATGAGTCTCCAAAATATGCATACACACTATTTATATCCCCTTTCTACTGTCATTCAGAGTTGCCATGATAAATTAAAAGCTCATTTGATATATATTTAGCCAGAACAATAGCATTCCAATGATTCATAAACCATATTTTCACATGGACTGATTTTCTTTTTAGCTACAAGAACTGTCAGAAACAACTTTAGCATATGATAGAAACATTTTTATCTCTTACACCGTAATTTGTATAAGCTTATGAAGAGAAGACAACATGTATAATTTGAAGTTAGCAACAAATATCAAATATGATATTTAAGGGTGAACATGATAATAAATAAGATGGCTTCATGTCTATTTTTTGCAACAAATAATAAAGTTTGCTAAATTAGGCTAGACTTACTCATTTTCTGTACCAAAATGGTACAGAAATAAAAGCTGTCATAGTTTTAGCATAACAAAACATGTAACAATAGTAGTAGATACTAACTCTGAAAAAAACCCCATTTATTAGAATAGAATAAAAACTTTATTGTCACTTTAAATGTATGCTAACCAGCATACATTAAAATGAAAGTTCATTGCTTTCAGCTCTCAAAAGATAACCATTTTTATTTATTTATTTATTTCATTAAATAAATTTATATGCTGCCCAATCCCGAAGGGCTCCGGGCAGCTATGTGCATATACCCACATACACACCCATACATGACACATAGAAACATTGCAATCCAATTAGAATGTATACATATACATGGTGGGGAAAAAAAGAATACTGAGAAGTTTACAAGATGGATGGCAAGTCTTATTTCTTAGATACATGAAATTTGCTTCCAAATTTGCACATGCAGGTCTGGATTAACTATTATGCACAATGGTGGGTTTCCATTATTTTTACTACTGATTCGCTCTTGTGTGCGCGTGCGCTTCTGTATATGCGCAGAAGCATCCTGGCAGGTGGAGTGAAGCCTCCTACTGCCACCAGTACTGGTTTGTCCTAGGGGACAACCCACCTCTGATTATGCAAAATAAGCATGTGCTGAAGACTCTAAGAGGAGGGGGCATCACAAAGGTTTTTCTCCTGTTCTTAAGTCTTTCACTGCCACACTTAACTTTTGCCAGGTTTTCATACTTGTTTTTATTTGTATTTGACTTTAATCTGCACTGCTAAAAAAAATATGTTTTTTGGCATGATGAGTGATTAAAGCATAAAAGTTTGTTTTGAAGGGATCATTAGATATCACATTTGTTCTCATTCTATAGAAGGAGAGCTTCCTTTCCATTGAGGAGCACCATTGTTGGGTTGTGCTTGGGACATCAGTTGTGCTTGGGACATCCAGTCTTATGTACATGGAAAGAAAAGTGAATAAAAAAACAGAAAGAAAGAGGGGGCATTCTATAACCCTATACCTTCTAGCGGAATGAATTAATTCTGCACGGTTATTTGATATGGGTTTCAAACTATTGGTGCAGAAGTTTGGATACTACTTCACTAGCAGAGAGGAGTGCAAATTAAGCAGGCGAGGAAGCAAATGTGCAGAGGGGCTAGAACCAGCAGCGACCCAGGTCTGCCACACCCCTGAATCTGTTCTCTCAGCGGTGCTTTAGGTGCCGCCATCTTGTTTTTGGCTTCTGCGCATGCACAGAAGCATTTTTAAAGTAGTGTGCATACATGCATTAAGCGCATGTGGGGCGCATCCCTGAGCAAACCTGCAGTAGCAGCAACCGGAACCCACCAGTAGAGGCTAAACCAATTTCATTGTATACATGATGTACAATGACAATAAAGGCTTTGAAATGTGAAATTCTGAATGTTAAAGGAACTCATATTTATGTGCCTTTGTTTTCTTCATTTTTTTTGTCTTAGATACTAAATCCCTGTGGGATAATATTATTTATCAACCTGCCACACAAACACTGAGTTGGGAAGCTGCCTGTCCTGTTCATGTTACTGTCAGCCTTTGTCAACTGATGAAGATTAATGATCAATGTGTTGATCTTGAGGGCACTGTCAACATTGCTACAGAGAAAGTAAGCAATAATTTAAAAAAAAGGAAAATGTTCACTATGTAAGAGGCAGGCTTATTGCCCAGATCTTTTCACATTACTTGCTGTCATGAATGTTTCTCAGATGCATGAAACTTCATTTAGTTCAACTGAATTATTTTAGTCAGATTTACTAGGCAATATTTTAGACTTGTCAGGTTCCTATAATGAAGCCTTATACTGTGCTCAACAGCCCATGCAGATAAAAGCAGAGACCACTTATGCCTATCTTTCTTGATATCTGACTCACTTGTAAGGCCAAAAATGCATACCCCAATCCAACTTTCTATAAACTGAAATTGAAAAATGGAAATCCTAATCTGGGTTGCTCTAGATCAGGGGTCGGCAACCTTAAACATTTAGAGCCACAAAGGTCATAAACAGAAGCCCCCCATTCAATTCTGGAGCCGACCAGAAGTCTGGTTCCCTCATCATAGAGTCTCCTCCTAGCGCAGCATCTTTTTTCCTCTACCTGTCCTAACCAAAAGCCCTATCAATTGTGGAGCTTGGTTTGGTTGGTTTGGTTGGTTGGTTGGTTGGTTTATTGGTTTTGTATGCCGCCCACTCCCGAAGGACTCCGGGCGGCTCACAATAAACAGGGGAGGGAATAAATAAGACAATACAAACAATTTTAAAATCCACAACAGTCACAATTAAGACGGGACTGGGTGCTTTAATAGCCCCCAGCCTGCTGGATCAGCCAGGACTTAGTAGCTTTACGGAAGGCTGGGAGGGTAGTAAGGGTCCAGATCTCCACGGGGAGCTCGTTCTGCTGACAGGCAACAGGGAGCCGCAGCAGAGGGATGAAAGAGCCACATGTGTCTCCAGAGCCGGGTTGTTGATTCACGCTCTAGGTTGTAAATACAGTACTTTCCCTTTGACAAATCTCTCACTTCTCTAAAATTTGAATCACCCAGATGTCTTATTGTAAACATGAAAGATACTGCTTTATATTCTTGACACACATACGAAGCAACATCTGAATCAAGACACACCTATAGCCAATGCTAATCCCTTTTTACAAAACTGGCAAAATGAAATGAACAAAACTAAATGAAAGCATTGCCAAATATTTTGAATTAATGTGATCTGCATCCAGAGATGGATTTATAATGTAGAAGCTTATCTGCAAACATCAATAATAGAGAAGGTTTTCACAACTGCCTATTACACTCTCTGTATAGTTAACTAACCCTGTGTCTTATGAGTTTTGGAGTGGGTGAATCAGGATGGAGGATATATGGATCTCTGGAATCCATTGATTTTCATTCAGCTGATTTTTAAAAATGAAAACTGCATGGTAATGGAAGAATTATCACACTCTATAAAAAACACAAAGTAACCCAGTAAAAAATGTACTCAGAATTTGGAGCTCTCTACAAATACTCCTATTTCATATCAATGCTAAAGACCTGCATGACTATATGAAAGCATGTATTTCTTGAGTTGGAAGAGGAAGTTCATTTTGGCTTGCCTGATCATGTTGCAGAAATAAAAAGGCTACCTTCTTTTGCAGCAATTCTGGGCTCTCCAACTCATGCTTCCACTTTATGTATCACTTTCTGAAATGCCAGGAAGAGGATAATATACAAGGGCTTTCAAGGAAGTGATGAGACAGGGAAGTCCATCATATTCATGAATGTGCATCATTTAAAAAAGGGAACATTCCTACCCCACCTTACAGGGATACTAAGCAAAGTAAATAAAACACTTCTCCCTTACATCCAGTAACTTCAAATATCTTACAGGGAAACCAAGAATAGTGAATTCATTATGGGCTCCATTGAGAAACTCATTGTAAAGTTTGTACTCGACGGCATCCATAGTGCAGTAATTATGCATCCCTAGTCAATGAATAGGGGACGTGGTGGCTCAGTGGCTAAGATGCTGAGCTTGTCAATCAGAAGGTCAGCAGTTCAGCAGTTCGAATACCTAATGCAGCGTAACAGAGTGAACTCCCATTACTTGTCCCAGATTCTTCCAACCTAGCATTTTGAAAGCATGTAAAAATGCAAGTAGAAATATAGAAACCACTTTTGGTGGGAAGATAACAGCGTTCCTTGCGCCTTTGGCATTTAGTGATGCTAGCCACATGACCATGGAGACGTCTTAGAATAGTGCTGGCTCTTCGACTTAGAAATAGAGATGAGCACTGCCCCTAGAGCTGGAAACAACTTGCACGCATATGAGGGGGAACCTTTACCTTTTTAGTCAATGAAAGATCTTCTTTTCCATACCCCTTTGGTGCATAAATGATATAACAAATGTCTGTTAATTTCAAATTTCAACCACTTATTAGAAAAAAAATTCCCAATGGGCAAAGGGACTAATTAATAGATATGGTCTATTTTGAGGGTGCTTACTCATTTGAGTTTTTATTTTATTCATTAAACAGATTAATATGACCAGCAAAATCACACATAGTGATTTTAGGTGGTGTACAACAATAAAACATGAATTTAATTTAATTTAATGCAATCCCACCTGCAGCCTCTTCACAGCAGCAACAGACACAATCAAACAAGTCACTTGATCAGCTCAGTGGTGGGATGCAGGTGGTACGCACCGGTAGGGGGGTACCGATGCCTGCCAGGAGCAGCAGGTACCGTTCTGGTATGGTGCTCCAGAGGGCCCACCCACCCGCACGAGCTCCTTACCTATATTTGAGGTCTTTGGCGCTTCCGTACATGGAGCGTACGGCACTTGCACAATGCTCCGTCGAGCAGCTGGAGTGTCGTGGAGGTAAGGACACATGCACGTGCTGCACACATCTGCATGCATGCTGCATGTGTGCATGTGGGGGACGCCGGGCCCTGTTGTGCTGTACCAGTTGCACCAGGATCCGGAACCCACCAATGGATCAGCTCCATATCAATCCAGGGTCCCCAAGACTATTAACAGACTCTTTGGAGTCTTACTGAAAAGTAATAAGGTGGAGGTGAATCTTATTGTTGGGAGGCACTACAGAGAAGGCCTTTTCTCTTAGCTTCACCAGATTTATTTCCTTAATAGATGAGACATTCAACAAGCTCTGCCTTCCCACTCGGGTCGTGGTAGAGGTAACTGGAGAGAAGTGGTACTTCAAATAATCTGGACACAAGCCATATAGAGCTTTAAAAAGCTTTAAAGCTTTGGTTTGAGCCAACTAAAATTTCTGGATACTCTTTAAGGGCATCTCCATGTAGAGCATGTGACAATAGTTCAAATAGAAATAACTATGGCACGGGTGATTGTTAACTCAAACAGGTTATGAAATGGTTTTCTGTTAAGGATGCCATAATTAAAATCCTCTGTCAGCAAAGCATGGTCAGAATTTGAATCACGATGACAAATTATTGTCAGCAAGGTATGGGGGTATTATATAGATTTTTTTCAAAACCAATTAAGAACCAAAACCAAAATTCATTTAATAGTGAATTCAACAAGGTCAAGAACTTCCTTTTTCTAGGGGCAAGTCTAAAGGGATAACCACCTCTTTAGTAGATGAAATTGACTCTAATATACACCATCCCTCTGCTCATTGTTAATACTCTTTTGAGATACTCCCATCTCTTTCTTAGCCCAGAGATTTCTTTTACAATCCCTGCTCTTAGCAGAGATCAGATCAGACAGCCTTCATTACAAATCTAACATTCTTGTCCAAGTACAGAATAGTTTCAATGCACAGGGAGGAGTTATGGAGACAAATACAGTTGTGGAGACAAATACAGGGTCAGTAGAGATTACTTTCCCCCTTCACTCCAATTGTGTTCATTGTACATGATATATCATTGAAATATGATAGAATGTTCTTGTTTGGATGCTTGCCTTTTCAGGATTGGCTAACAATCTAATCATCTTTTCTCAATCAGGTGAAATATTGCCGAGTTGATACACATCCAAGTCTTTGCATCAAGGTATAACAAGGTCCAATTGCTATGTCTAAGTGAGAGGTCATGGCCCTCATTCTGGTTTATGGCCTCAATATAGATTTAATTCAATTTGACCGAAATGACCTTTTCTACTGTACAAGTCTCTTGTTTCTTCTGTTGGAGCTTGAAACTGGTGGTTTAGTAGATATGATGGGAAGCTTTATCCCACCCAGAGTTCTGAGGAGAGTCTCTTTTCTGAACCTGGCATTTGATTTGTGTGTTCATATGGTGTTGGGTAACTTCCCACTGAAATTGAGTGATACATCTTTTTGAAGCAAATGTCCGTTTTAGAGGAAGAATTTGTCTTAGCCACATAGCCACATGATTTGGCGATCCTTTGCCAGCCCATTTCAATAGCTAATGCCACTTGAACTGTACAAAAAAAGCACACAAGTGTAAAATGTACAGTGTATATGTTGGCCTTAATTATAATCACCTTTCAGAGATAGTTTGAAGAAAGAAGCAGGACTAATAATGTAAACACTTTCATTGACCCAGATTGCTAATTCTACATAAAAAAGTTATGGTAGAAAGATGTATCCAACAGTATGGTCTGGCTTACCTATTGTTGCAAACAGTGATTGATTTAACACAGTTTATTGAATAAATCACAATTGGTTCACACAATGTATTAAACCATAAACCATGGTTTTTAAAGGGCATTGGCTAATTTATATCAAATTGATAGTACTGAAATAATTTTGTACAGTTTTGGCATAACATGATTGATAAATCCAGCTCATGTGTGTCAAAAAGCTATAGATATAATGAATTGACATGCATAGATCAGGGGTGAAATCCAGCAGGTTCTGGAGAACTGGTAGTGGAAATTTTGAGTAGTTCAAAGAACCAGCAAATACCACCTCTGCCAGGCCCCAGAGTGGAGTGGGAATGGAGATTTTGTAATATCCTTCCCCCCAGGAGTGGGAAAGGAATGGGGATTTTACAGTATCTTTCCCCTGGAGCGGGGTGGAAATGGAGATTTTGCAGTATCCTTCCCCTGCACACCCACCAAGCCACACCCATAGAACTGGTAGTAAAAAAAATTGAATTTCACCACTGCAATAGATCATAAATTAGAATATGATGCAAATTATAAATTATTGTTACAAGTCCATTATTCCCACTACCCTGCATTAAAATATCAAGGAAGAGTTTCATGTTTTAATTCTATGGAACATTTATTTAAAAGTTTATCTGATTGGTTTTAGTGGACTTACTCTTTAGGATGCAGCCATAATTGCTCTATTATTTGTTTAGTCTTATTAACCCTGAAAACAACATCATCATTCTGCCTGATAGGATAATTTCTCCAGAGCTCCAGAGATTCACTCCATTCAATATATTGCTTCAGTTGATTGCAATAGAAAATTCAGGCTGGATAACACAAATTAAATGTTAATTTCTTTTAAACCCTTTTTAGTTTGCAACTGAGCACAACGTCTGGGTTAAATGCCCATTCAGTAATGGACAATTTCAAGGTAAAAATATTAATTGTAATGTAATTTTTTCTTACATTCAAAATGGATTGAAATGATTAACAATAATCAAAGCATATAGAAATAGTTTGATCAATACATAACATGCACATGATTTCTTTATGATGATCATTTAAACTTGAAGAGTTTTAAGCAGTGTGAGCATGTAGCTTTTGATGTATGATATTTTTGTGATAGAATGTTGTCTGGATTCCCATAAGGGAGGGAGTGCATTTCACAGGAGTAAGTTGTCAAGAGACAACACAGTTTAGTGTGGGAGAAAGAGTGAAGACAGCTCCTCCTAATAGTTCCCACAGTATATGTTTTATGATACAAATGTCCTTCTTGGCTTTGGAACATGACAATTTTTCATCGTATGTAGTGCGTATAATGTTTATTTCTTTAGAATAAATCAATCATTTACTAAGCTATAGGGATGCTCATTAAAGCACAACTTTTGACTTGTATGTCATCATTTATTAATTATACTAGCTTCTGGTTTTCATCATGTCCCAATAAAATTTCCATTCAGCATTTCCATCATCAAAACTGCAGTGAAATATTAAGTGCATTTCAATCAATCCAGTAAATTCCTAATTTTAATGAAAAGAAGTTTACTATGTGTTTATGAATCCCTTGATCCTCTCTGTCTTTATGAAGAAATATCCTTATAAAGGATATTCATAAGGATATTTATATGATGTCCTTATAAGGAAATCAGACAGGGCTCATCCATTGCTCACATAAGAAAGTAGAACGAGCAGTTAATTTAACTGATTTTTCAATAGATTGTTCCTCATATAAGGAATACTTTAATACAAATTACTTTTTATGATTAAAATTACAAACACAGATCAACTGGAAAGATAGAAATCATTTAATAGATACTTAAATCCTCATCTACTTCTCTGCTAATTCTGTATATTAAATAGTTGAAGGAGATATCCAGAAACTGCAGGCAAGTGTCATCCACCAAAGTTCATCTGATCTACGTGACATCAGAGTTATTTGTAAAAGGCTGATTCACATACATCTCCGTTCCATAAGTTCCCTCCAAAGACCAATTATGATCCAGTTTTTCATTCTAATGGAAATCATCTGTATATTGACTATTTCAAACTGATGCTAATTGTCTATTAGTCATTCAGGTCAAGCTGGAATCTGCAACTTAGGCAGGTTTAGATTAATATTTTCCAGGAACTCCTTATTCTTTCACATGTTCAGTATATTCAAATATGAATATAAATTACTTATTAAGAACTTAATCTGGGATGGCACTTTAAAGTTCATGAAAGCATAACATCCCTGCTACAAACTTTGTAGATATCCAGCCCAGGGCTAGTATTTGTTGGAAACTTTGTTTAAAACTGGAGGTTTTCCAGTTTTATTCTGATTGTTTGATTGTTTAGTATGCTCCAGAAGGAATGAACTTTGATATATATTTTCCCAATAGCTTTCTTAGAATCACATGGCTAGTTTACAGAATACAGAATAGCAGAGTTAGAAGGGACTTTGGAGGTCTTCTAGTCCAATCCCCTACTCAAGCAGGAGACCCTATACCAGTGATGGCTAACCTTTTCATTGCTGTGTTGAAAGCATGTGCGCACGTACCCATAATGTAGTGCATGCGCAAACCCCCTGTACACCTTGCCCCCGTGCATGTGTGTGTGAGACCCCTGTGCATTTGCACACAGCCCCCCACCCATGCACACGCAACCTCACACATGTGCACAAAAAACCTTGCACAGGCCCCTCATGTATGCATGAACCCTGTGCTCCCCCACCCCTGCGCATGCGTGACAGAGACCCAAAAACCAGCTGCCCAGTGGGAGGCACATGCATATGCACAGTGGAGCTGAGCTGGAGTGATGGCTTGTGTGTACGCAGAGTGGGCTCTGTTTGCCATCACGGCCCTATACCATTTCAAACAAGTAGCTATGCAATCTCTTCTTAAAAACATCTAGTGATGGAGTACCCACAACTTCTGAATGCAAGCCATTTTCACTGTTTGGAAGTTTCTCGTTAGTTCTAGGTTGCTTCTCTCCTTGATTAATTTCCATCTAGTGTTTGTTGTCCTGCCTTCTGGTGCTTTGGAAAATAGATTGATCTTCTTTGTAGCAGCCCTTTAAATATTGGAACACTGCTACCATGTCTCCCCAAGTCCTCCTTTTCTCTAGACTAACCATACCCAATGCCAACAGGTTTGAATTAAATTGAATTGATGAAAGCAGAGAGGCTTGAATGCAAATTTTAGAAGTAGAAATAAGACTCATGGAAGGGAGGATGCCTTGGAGCTCAGTTCAAAATCACTTCATGGAATATGATTCCACCATAATACTATAAAAATGTAAAAATATTATGAGTGCATGAAACATTTTTCAAAAAGAATGCTTGCCGTAGTGTTATGAGAATGCCTTTTATTATTATTTGTAAGCATCAGGATGGAATAAACATCCAGTGTGGTGTAGAAGTTGGTGACTTAGATTAGATCAAGGAGACCCAGGTAACAGGTTCAACTTGAAATTCAGTGGATGATCTGGTCCGATCACCATTTCTAAGCCCAATCAATCATTATAATAATAAGGTATGTTAACTGAAATATTAATCCAGTTAGGATTACATACCAGTTTGATGGGTTTCTTTCTGTTTTCAGCTTGGAAAATGCGACTTGCTGTGATGGAACAACAAATACAAGTTTCTTTCACATCACATTTTGAAGCAGAGTTTTCAGTAGTTGTATGTAACAGAACCAACTTGCATTTATGCAACTCTACTGGAAGCCTCAAAGTCCTTTCATTGGTTAGTGCAACTTTTTATGTTTCAAAGGTGCTTAAGCAAATCCAGCATGGCAAGATGCCTGCCAAATTCATCTCAGCTAAAAACACTAAGAGGTATGCAATACATGAGAAACATCTATGTTAGAAAGAACTATATATCTATATAGGGACACGATGGCTCAGTGCCTAAGACACTGAGCTTGTCAATCAGAAAGGTGGGCAGTTTGGCCGTTCGAATCCCTCGTGCTGCGTAACGGAGTGAGCTCCCGTTACTTGCCCCAGCTTCTGCCAACCTTGCAGTTCGAAAGCATGTAAAAATGCAAGTAGAAAAATAGGAACCGTCTTTGGTAGGAAGGTAACAGTGTTTTGTGCACCTTCGCTGTTTAGTCATGCTGGCCACATGACCATGGAGACATCTTCAGACAGCGCTGGCTCTTCAGCTTTGAAACAGAGATGAGCACTGCCCCTAGAGTCAGGAACAACTAGCACATATGTGCAAAGGGAACCTTTACCTTTACCTTATATATCTATATATATACTTACTATGCTCACAGTTATTTACACCTATGAACATAAGTTCTTATACTCTGGTGTCTCTTCAGATCATATAAATCTTTCACCTTTTAAAGTTCTTAATGCTGCAATATATTTAAATCATGGAGAACAACTATATGCAGCTGAGCTGTAGCTATGATGGAATGTAGTGAGGAGGTAGATTCCCAGGAGGGAGCACATAAGTGGAACAAGCAACACAGCCCCTCCCTAATAGTTCACAGAATATATTGTGGATGCAGGTGGTAGAGCTGTCAGTCTGGCAAGACTGTATGTGTCTTTAAGTGTGAAACAACAAACACTCAGCTCAGAAGAATCACCACATGTCATGGTCTGGGGCCTGTCAGGCAAGGAATTTATTCTAAAAGTAGACATATTTTTTTTAAAAAATCCTGAAATGTTCTTTAGAGCTATGCTGGGCAATGATGATTTAAAGACAAAGTTCCCATGCTGACTTTTACATGGCCCATCCTTCCTAATTTTCTCATAGTAATTTCACAGTCAGCAATTGTAGCTGACCTAAAAACTTATTTCTTCATAGAATTAAGAGGATTTTATTTTTTAGAAACACCCCCTATTTTTCTTTCATATTTTCATATTTTTCTTCCAGAGATTACTACACTTGAATTTTCAGTATATAAAATATTATTGCATAATGTTTAAAATGAAACATTTATTAAAGGAATGGCTGCCAAACTCTTACATCCAGACTGATTTGAATAAATTTGAAATCCACTACTAGCTTTTATACCAGATTGTATTATTTTTAGGGGTGGGGGGTTCAACATAATTGTAAGCAATGACGTGCAGTGAGATTTATGGCTGGTGAGGCAGTCCTCTCCCCCGACACCCCACAGTCTAAAGTGCTTTCTTTCGCCTGCCCGCCTAAGCTCTGACATGATATCCCGACATCCCACTGTCTAAAGCACTTTCTTTCTTTCGCCCGCCTGACCTCTGACAGGCGGGTGAAAAAAGTGACTTTCGCCGGCCTGTGCTGGCGGGCTGCCGCTTTCTTTCACCTGCCTGTGTCCGCGGCAGCCCGCCAGCAGAGGCGGGTCTTTTGCCTGCCTCTGCTGGCGGGCTGCTGCGGACACAGGCGGACGAAAGAAAGTCTCTGAGCTGGCGGGCTGCCCTCCCTTCCTCTCCTATCCCCTTCCCTCTCTTCCCTCAAACAAACTCACTCTCAAATTGACAGAGAGTTTGTTTGAGTGAAGAAACAAACAAACAAACAAACAAACAAACAAACAAACAAACAAACACCCCCACAAAGTTGTACCAGGAGGATTAAGTTTGAATTCCTCCCCCTCCCTCTGACCCTCACGTAGACGTACCTTTTCTTTTCCAGCTGTTTCACAGAGGATTTCAACTCTGCTCTTGCTTGCCATCATGAAAATGTAAAAATGTAAAAGGAAAAAGGCAAGAGGTCAGGCTGGGTTAGCTGCTGCCAGAGTCCCCAATGGATGACTCTGCTTAACTGTTTAAAAAAGCCTCTAAAAACGCCCTCTACAGGAGGAGGCGAGAGAACCACGTGCCTCATCTACATAAGGAATTTTTCGGCTTTTAGCCCTTGCTTAACTCTGCTCGAGTGGTCATAAAGTCAGACTAGATGAGGCACGTGGTTCTCCTGCCTCCTCCTGTAGAGGGCGCTTTTTAGAGGCTTTTTTAAACAGTTAAGCACCAAGAAGAGTCATCCACTGTGACTCTGGCAGCAACTAACTCAGCCTTCTTCCTTTTACATTTTTTTTTTTGCATGATGACAGTGGTGAGGCTTTGCCTCCCCTGCCTCCCCTGACTGCATGTCCCTGATTGTAAGTCAATAGTCTCTTTTTGGCAATATGTAGAGTATTTTCTCTCTGTGTCTCTCTGTCTCTCTCCCTCCCTCCCTCTCCTCATTTCACATTTGGGAAATCAATGTATCTACTGACTGGCATCTATGTTCCCTATGATATCAACAAATGGCAATTTCAGAAACTCCAAGATGATATCCAGGGTTTGAGAAAATAGGACACATTTTCCCATGTATTCCCAAATGTTAAACCAATTAACAAGCACCTTCAGATGAGTACCATAGCATAGCAAACTTAATGAACATGTCAGAAACAGAGAAATCATTATGTTTAAAGCTACTATGTTTGTGAAACCGCAGAATGAGTGACAGGCAACTGATCAAAAAGATTATATGGCTTTATTTTCTTGAAGGAACTTGGTTTTGACTTGTATTTTCCAGGATGGATTAAGTTTACCATCTGTCAACATTTCAGAGAAACCATGTGGCCCAGATGTCTGCATTAAGGTATATCTTTTGATATTAAGCTTTCTTATGGATCTGCATGCAATTAATAACTAAAAGTATGTGTGTGTGTGAGTAACACATAAAAGATAAAATCACAACATCTTACCTTAAACTACAATGACATTAACAATCTGGGAAATGATTCAACATTTTAAATTACGCAAAGCAGCTGTCTCCGGCTGACAGAGATAATATTTTCAAAGTTTTCTCAGAGGATGATCTGGATTCAGTCCCTGCTTTGTTTAGAAGTAATTTCCCCAAGATGTAGAGAAATCAGAGCCCAGGTGGTGGCCAAACGCATCAGCTGCCATTAAAAGTGAGCAGTAGGAGCAGCGCCATAGCTGGGCAGGATGGGAAAAGCTTTCGTACCATGAGGAGCATGAACTGAGGGCAATCATAGCATAAGTAGCAGCAAACCCAGCAGCAAATCAGTGTCATGCATTTTTTTAATGGCCAACTGAGGCCAAAAGCATGCACATAAAGCAGTAATAGTAAACACAGCTCTATAAATCAACCAGCTAAATGCAAACATTAGGAGCAGTAATTTACTTTGCAGGCAGTAAATGGCACAAAGAGTTGGACAGTCCTCTTTCTTCCTCCTACTTTTAGGTTTGGGGTGTATATAATCTGCTGGCCAAAGCATCCATATTGTCAGTGTGTATTTTGCTCATCCTGCACAATCTAGCACCATTATCCTTGGGTGTGTATAAATAGGGATCCTGAAAGTGGAGTCACTCAAATGCCTTTTCATTTGCTAAACTTTGATATTTTCATTTTTTTGTCATTTTTCTGTTCCACTAAGAGCACCAAGTGATCTTCTGATATGGTATTTTGCTTCAAAGTATTTTTATAAGTTCGGGTTTATTATTTCTTTGCAGCTTTCATTGTCGCAAGTAAAAAAAAAGCAGAGAGTTATTGCTGAGTGCAGTGAACTTCAAAGAACTTTTGCAGCTTCCACATGGTTGATTATCTTTCTTTAAAAAAAAACAATGACAGATTTCAGCAGTTATCTGAATGAGAATAATTGCCCTGGAAGTGGGTTTGATAAACCTCTTGTTTGATCAGAAGTTCTCCACACAGTTCCTCATCAATTGTGAACATAAAGTCTTCACAATAAATTTGCTACCAGCTAGTGTGATTATCTGGATTGTTGCAGTGCAGAAATGGAGTAGCCTTTGAGCCAGTCACTCTTTCTTAGCCCTTGGAAGAAGGCAAGGGCAGGATACTCTTGAAAATGCTGCCAAGAAAACTTCATGGACAGTCACTGACAGTCAGGAATGACATGAAGACTTAAAATATACTGTATATACCCAATGAGAAGATATTCTTTCTATGCAGTCTCAACCATGGTAGTTTGGAATGAGACATGAAAATCCACATATCTTTAAGCTGCCAAGGTTGAGAAATAGTATTCTAGAAACTGTGCTGGCCAACCTGAACCCATTTGAAATCATCCCTATGATAACACTTCAAGAGTGGTTACCTATTCAGGCTTACCAAATGCTGTTCTTTTTAATAAAGGAGAATATTTGTAGTTCAGGGTTGAAATAAGGGGTCCTTGGTGCTCTGTGAGGTTGATTATTTTGTTGCAGATTTTTCATAACCCAAACTAAAAAACATTTTTTAAAAAATTGTACTTCATCTATATGCTACCCCCCCCCCCCCCGAGAATATATGTACTTGGATTTTATTGCATGCTGTCTCTCATGATTATTCAGGAACATATTTTTTTTCCTTTTCTTTTCTAAACAAGGGATGGAGGACGGATGTGGAGTATTCTGTTTCTTCATATGTCTGTGATTTACCCTGCAGTAAGTTTCAATAGAAAAAAAGCTATTGCATATGAGATAAGGCAAAATATCTAAGGGCTCCTAACAGAAGTCATTTGGGAAGCTAGCACACTACTACCCAACTTTGGCAATTTTAAGATGTGTGGACATCTACTCTCAGAATTCCCCGTCCCCAAGGCTGGTTGAAGAATTCTAGGAATTAAAGTCCACACATCTTAAAGTGACCAAGTCTGGAGAGTTAGAGTTCTCAACCTGTTGTGGTGGGCAGCTGATGTATTTTGGGCTTTGTCAAGACTATTTGCCTCTTGAATATGAAGGGTTGTTCTGAGGACCCCATGAAGATGTCTCAATGAAGTGAAAACCTTTAATAAATACATATGGGCTATTGTGATTGCCATCCTAGTGATGACTGCAAGAAGATACTATGCAGCTACCAAGTTTACAGTAATGATGGCCATATGAGGACAATGTAAGAGAAGATATTGACTTAACAAATAAAACCTCCAGAGATCTAGATAAAATCTGACTGTGAATGTGATGGCAGGCTAAAGATGAGAACCAGTTTGGTGGAGTGGTTAAGGCATCAGGCTAGGATACCTTGAGTTCTAGTCCCACTTTAGACATAAAGCCAAATGTGTGACTTTGAGCCGGTCATTCTCTCAGCCCTAAGAAAGAAGCAATGGCAAGCCAGTTCTGAAATTTGGCCAGGAAAAATACAGTCCTCAGTAGTCAATGCTGACTCAAAGATACAAATAAATAAATAAATAAATAAATAAATAAATAAATAAAATCTAAGGGTTCTCAAGACGATTATCTATGAGATTTAGAGATGTACAGTGTTTGCCTTGAAAATAGCCTGTGGTGAACTACAATATGTAGCCTGTGGTCAGGAAATGACTACAGGAAATACTTTATAGCATTTTATATTACGTCATAAAATGCCTAATTTTATGTTATAAAATGTTTTATAAAAATTACCAAATTTCGGTTCCATGGGAGTCAAGGCTCCTGTATTTTAGATGCCCTCGGTTAAGTTAGTCCATTTATGATACCTTATTTCAAAAATTCATTTTGCACAGTTAAAGGTTATAGACAAGGAAGAATTGTAATAGTATGTAGATGAAGCACAGTGCTTATTGATTTGTCATTGTTCAACGAATTGTACTGAGGGCAAAAGATACAACAGCATTTTGAGAGCATGATACTCTGTTTGGTCAAGGACAGTGGTGGGTTCCGGGTGGTACGACTTGGTACCAGTGGCAGCTGGGAGCTGCAGCCACCGTACCAAAACCCTGGGGCGTCCGAGGTGGATGCATGGCCCCGTTGCAGTGTACTAATTGCGACGGCGATCCGGAATCCACCTCTGGTCCACGGATCATATTCTTATTCTATGTCCATTCTCGTTCTAATAGTTTAGGAAAGAAAGATTGTTTTGCATATTTTCAAAAAAAGAGAGGAATTGAAGCAAACAGATGATAAGAAATACAGATGCCAAAATATAGAATTCCTTGTTTGTATCTCATGTATTTCACCCTTTCTCCCACTCCCAACAATTGAAAATTGGGGAGTTTCACTACTTGAGTTTCCAGCAAACTGTCCACTGGGAGGTTTTCTATATTACTGGGTGACAGCAACACTCCTGTGATATTTAAAATGGATGTCAACATCCATTTTAACTTCCATTGGATCTTCCACTTTGCTATCTGAGCATTGTGGTTAATGGTAAATGGCCATGATGTTAATTCATGTTAACTGCAAATATTAGTTCGTTTACATGGGGCTTTTGCTGTGAAGCTTGTCTGTTTTTTCTTCTCAATGATTTGGCTTTAACTAGAACTATCAACATTTAATAAAAGAAAATAATAAGGCCCTACTTATTCTTAGATGAACATCTAAGATACTATTTTGTTTAATTCCAGACTCCTCTACTGGGACTCAAGAATATTATGAATATTCCTTAAGCATCCTCTCTCTCATATCATTTCTTGCCATATTTCTAATCATGTTGGCTCTCCTTGGACACAAACTTTTGTCAGGTACTGATTTATGCAGTGGAAAAGTCAACAATTTGGTTGTTACAATAGAACATTAGTTTTAATTCGTAGATTTTAATTAATCAACACTGGGTTAGAAGTTTATTAGAAGTACTAACACGCAATCAGCCAATGGCCTGTTATCTTAGCTTTGTATTTTCACAATAACATTCAAGGAAAATTTGAATAGGGAAAATGTACAAGTGTTTTTTTTTTTAAAAAATGATAGCTTTTACAATTTCATCATGTAAATTTTCCTTTGAATATTATACTGAATGCTCAGGGCATTTTTTTTTTACCCATTTGCAGAAGCTGATTACAATCGGAATTGTAAAGCACCCTTTGTTCTTATTGTTTTGCATTTGTGTGTGAAATCTACTTTTATATGAAATTTAATTGAGATCCAGTTACAGCAATAGTAAAATATTGCCACAAAGAGGAAATAGAAGGCAAGGATTGTGGGTACCCAATTTTCCAGTAATAAATTCATAATTAAATTATTTTAATTTAATTAACTTTTAATGTTGAATTTTGACATTTTTTGCTTCATATAAATTTTATATATAGTTTATGTTTTAATTTGCTTATACACCTCCCGGAGTCCCTTTGTGATAAAGATGAGCCATTTCCATATTTTTATAAATAAACAAACAACCAGAGACAATGTCTAAATTAGGGGTGTCAAACTGGCGGCCCGCTGGCTGGATGAATCATGCACAGGCCATGCCCACCCCAGCTCTGTGAAGGGAAAAACTGTCATGACATGTCACATAATGACAACATGATGCATTATTTTCTTTTTCCAAGAGGTACTGCATTCCCAAGCCAAATGTTTTCTATGAACGCTTTTGGGTATTATATGAAACCCAGAGACAAGAATTGCTAAGGCATTTTTAGATACGCAGTTCAGGTCATAGTTGGCGCTGCGGTTTTAAAAATGTGACAACTACCGTCAAAAATAAATGAAGTTAAAAATAAAATAAAATAAAAGCAAATTTTCTGGGGTGTGCCAAATATCCAGTATGTCCATAAGAAATTTTATATGTATTTTTTGACTTTTGGATTACAAGTTGAGTCCACCCCATGACTGCAATTACCTCTAAATCACTTTCAAGAGAAGAATCAACCTTTTCTTGCTTCAGCAATAAAAGTTAATATTTGTATGAAATCTCCGGTTTTGTTTACATAATAGATTGAGATTTTATACTTGACACTTACAGCAGGTCAATATTCTATAAATTCAGTCTTCACTAGTTTGGTACTTTCCAAGCAGTCTGAACTTCCCATAATCATTTCCTTACTGAAGTTGCCACATTTATTAGAAAATATAATGTTGGCTCTAGAATGCCAATGATAAACAGTGATAGTATTTGACTTCCCTTTCACATTTGAATGCATTAGTAGATATGTTAATATGTGCTGCTATAATTCCATTGATCCATATGTCTCCTAAAAAGCTAAATTTCTGTGTGTGGCTTTCCTGTACATCAGAGGTGGTATTCAGAAGGTTCTGACCAGTTCTGGAGAACCTGTAGCGGAAATTTTGAGTAGTTTGGAGAACCGGTAAATACCACCTCTGACTGGCCCCGCCCCCATCTATTCTCTGCCTCCCGAGTTCCAGCTGATTGGGAGGAAATGGGGATTTTGCAGTATCCTTCCCCTGCCATGCCCACCAAGCCACACCCACAGAACCGGTAGTAATTTTTTTTGAACCCCACCACTGCTGTACATGCTTTCCATTTCTGAGTAAGAGGTATACAAACAAAATCAACACGTGAGCCATTTTGTGTCCTCTTCAGGATACAATACATTTTGTGATACAACTCTCAAATTGTCTAAGTAAGACTTGTTCATTCAAATATCCAACTCTAAAAAGCCTTCCACTTACAGTTTCCTGGTGGATTTCTATATCTGATGGTTATTTGGGAAATTAAAAAGTCATAATATGAACTTATTGACCGATTCACACATACATCATATTGTCATGCTTCCCATAAGTTACTTAGTGATTAATTGATCATGTAACCTGTACTGAATTGCAATGTTCAGACTTAAAAAAAAAACCAATATTGTTTATGAAACTACTGTATAAGCAGTAGTAAATAATCTGGTTTATATAATTTGATCTTAATACTGATATTACAGTAATTGGTCAAAATGGAATGATGACATCCCTTTAATTGTGTTATATAAAGGATGCTTTTGGACAATACTATAGGCCAAAGTTATAGGGACACGGTGGCTCAGTGGCTAAGACACTGAGCTTATCGATCAGAAAGGTTAGCAGTTCAGCAGTTTGAATCCCTAGAGCTGCGTAAAGGAGTGAGGTCCTGTTACTTGTCCCAGCTTCTGCCAACCTAGCAGTTTAAAAGCATGTAAAAATGCAAGTAGAAAAATAGGGACCACCCTTGGTGGGAAGGTAACAGCGTTCCGTGTGCCTTCAGCATTTTAGTCATGCCGGCCACATGACCACGGAGATGTCTTTGATCAGCCCTGAGTCTTTGGCTTTGAAATGGAAATGAGCACCACCCCCTAGAGTCGGGAAGCACATATGTGCGAGGGGATCCTTTATCTTTACCTTTATAGGCCAAATAAAATGTATTTGGGAATTCTAGTAGGGTGTCTCAATGAGTGCAAGGAACTCAATGAGACATGGAGACCTTTTTTGGTTCTGATCAATCTCTCAGCCAGCCCAGCTGATTTTTAATACTGATTTTCTTAATTAAAAATTGTGGAATTGTGGAACTCCAATGCTGCAATGCCTTTTGCTGCCTTTGGAATCTTATGGAATTTCCCAGGTGTGCTTTAAATAGATAACATAAGGTTTCTTTGAAAATAAAAAAGATGACCACCTGCAAATGAGGTGTGTCCGTCTTCTCAGAAAAAGAACAATGGCTGGCCGTAGTAGCCAAGAGCTTTCTGTGGAATGGCCAGTTAGAATGGAGTAGCAGGTAACCTCCATGCTTTGGGAATGATATGCTTTCCCACAGTCATTTTAGAATTTAAACGCTCATAGCATGTTCTCATTTAATATGTTCAACATGTTTCAGATAGATCATCAGTTTCCCAATGGAGATCCTAGTTCTAACGTAATCCAGTGCCATCACCATACATGCTCAGAGAAGCTTGCAAAAGTTGAATGGTTGGTGGCCAGGTGAATCAAGGACAACATGAACTCACTAGGGCAGTGATGGCAGACCTTTTCAGCACTGAGTGCCAAAAAGGGAGCATACATGCACACTCATCAAGGATGTGCCCTGGAAGAGAACCTGCCAAGTGGGCATGCACACAGTGGGAAATGAACTTCTGGCTTCCAGCATGTGCATGTGCACTGGCCACAGTGGTGGGTTACAGGTGGTATGTCCCGGTACAGGTGTACTGGTGCCTGTTGGGAGCACCGGATACCATTCTGGTACAGTGCTCTGGAGAGCCCACCCGCTTGCCTGACCTCCTTACTTATATTTGAGCTCTTCGGCGCTTCTGCGCACAAAGCATATGACACCTGCATGACGCTCTGCTGAGCAGCTGGAGTGTCGCAGAGGCATCACAGGGGTAAGGACGCATGCACACATGCATGTGGGGGATGCCGAGCCCCCTTGCACTGTACCATTTGCACCAGGATCTAGAACCCACCACTGACTGGCCAGCTTGTCTTCTGGTTATTGGCGTGCATGCTCATGTGGCAATCATTTGACTGGCGTGCATGCGCACAATAGAAATCAAAAGACCAGATCTCCTAGTTTCCGGCGCTGTGGCACTGGCAAGAAACAGCTGATCATCGCATGGGCATGGAAGTCAGAAACCCAGAAGAGGAACAGGCAATGCCACATGTGCCAGACAACATGGCTCTGTGTGCCACTTAGGGTACATGTGTCATACGTTCACCATCATGGCACTAGGATGTTGAGATTAAGGGAAAAACTCATCCACTTGCCACTATATAGCCAAAAAACCCATTGGAATAGAGCCACGTACATTGCCAAGAATTCATAGAAGAAAGACTATCCAAGTGATGAACTGGGGTCTTGAAGCCGTTAGGGACTGGATGAGGGCTAACAAGCTTGTACTCAACCCGGAGAAGACCGAGTGGCTGTTGTGTTTCCCTCCCAATAATTTGGCTAGTGCTCCATCACTCAGGCTGGGGGGTCAAATTTTATACCCCTCAGACAGGGTTCGCAACTTGGGAGTCCTCCTGGATCCACAGCTGACCTTCGACCACCATCTGACAGCTGTGACCAGGGGGGCATTTGCCCAGGTTCGCCTGGTGCGCCAGTTGCAACCCTACCTGAACCGGGAGGCTCTCACAACAGTCACTCGGGCCCTTGTGACCTCTAGGCTGGAATACTGCAATGTGCTCTACATGGGGCTGCCCTTGAAGAGCATCCGGCGACTTCAGCTAGTCCAGAATGCGGCCGCGCGAGCGATCGTGGGTGCACCTCGGTTCGCCCACATAACACCTATCCTCCGCGAGCTGCGCTGGCTACCTGTTGATCTCCGGGTGCGCTTCAAGGTGCTACTTACCACCCATAAAGCCCTCCATGGTAGTGGATCTGCGTACTTGAGAGACCGCCTCCTGCCAATTACCTCCTTGCGACTGATTAGATCGCACAGATTAGGCCTCCTCCGAGTCCCATCTGCCAGTCAGTGTCGACTGGCAACTACACGGAGGAGAGCCTTTTCAGTAGTAGCTCCGACCCTTTGGAACGATCTCCCTGTGGAGATTCGTACCCTCACCACCGTCCAAACCTTCCGCACAGCCCTCAAGACCTGGCTATCCTGCCAGGCCTGGGGATAAAAGTCACAATCCGTCCCCACCCGAATGATGAATGGTGTGTACTATTTTTTATTTATGTATTGTTCTATGTTTTATTGTCTTGTACTCCCCTCCCTATATATTGTAAGCCACCCTGAGTCCCCTCAGGGAAAAGGGCGGCCTATAAATAATAATAAAACCTAAAACCTAAAACCTAAGTGATATAAAGAGCCACATCAGTAAAGAACAGTATTAACTAATAACATCTTTTCTCAGTTAACTCTAGGAAGACTCATGAAGAGAAAAGTGTTTTACACATGATAACACACAGGTAAGCATGTGTTTTTATATAGATGTTTGACATTCTAAAGAATCTTCACTCTAAAATGCAAGTAATTATTTTACAGTCAGTCTGCCCTAAATTTTAAAATTGGGGATGAATCTTAGGTTTTTTAAAATATAAATGAAAATAAAAGGTACTGAATTGTAGCTAATATATGAATATATGAATATAACTAAAAAATGACATTCCACAGCTAAGATGCATATTTTTACAAATACATATATAAAGGTCTAATATTGATAGAAGAAATGTTCTTCTGTTAGAATTACACTAAAATTACAATTATCTTTATGTGAAATAATTTAAAACTTCTATTTACTTTTAGGTAACACAGTTCTGGAGAAAGATATGAAGTATATACCTCACGCTTCTACCTTGGTAAAATATCATGTAAAGAAACTGTGTACTTGGGTTGAGGTCATTTAAGTTGATTTAGGACATAAATAATTGATAATTTAAATAAATTCAAAGTTTGTCATTTATTATTTAAATTCAGAAGGCCTAGGCTAATTTTAGTGATGTTTGGGAATGAGATGTAAATCCTCTCACTCTCTGAATTGATTGTTAAATCATCATTTATTACTCTACATCAGTGGTTCCCAACCATTTTTTGGCCATGCCCCACCTAAGCATTTTTAAAATCCTGACCCCCCCCCACATATAATTCTTACTTTACTCAAAAAGTGAACTCTACTCACATGGAGGAAGCCTAAAAGGCCATTAACTTGGTTTAAACAAGGTTCAATTGCCCCCATTAAAAATCAAATTGCCTCCCTGTGGGGCATGGCCCCCACTTTCAGAACCACTGTTCTAGATAATTGCTTGAACCTTTTACCTAGAAATGTCAACTAGAACTCTACCCTGATGCCTTAAACCATTGGACCAAACTAGTTATCTAGATACAAAGACTTAGATCATGACCCTTAATCTTTACATGACTTTCATGCATAATTGGTTGCCTATAATAATTTCAGTAAACTTTTGTTTTTCCAAAAATCTAACTAGTCACTCGGAGCCAAAAATGACTAGATGACATATAATTAAGTTTTGTATTTAAACTTATCTGCAAAAGCTAAAATTTGCTTCTGTTAGCAGATCTCAGCGGAGAAAAATAATAACTCAGTCCAGAATACTTAATAGTTTATACAATCTGATCATTTATTTCAGAGTATTTCCATATCAGAGAGTCATCATGTTTTATCATGTCATCCAACCATCCCTGTAGTGCTGTTTTACTAATAGAGATGGGTTTTATATGACCACAGTGATGGCTGGTGCTATAAGGTGCTATAAATTACTGTGTCTTGAAACATTTTCATCGGTATTTAATTGGTTTGAAATGGCAAGCAGTTGGAGAGCTCTTAAAGCAGCATAAAATATATTATGGAGAGGTCCAATTTGGCCACGTAAAAGGAATTAAAATCATCCTAGTTATATATATTTAGCATTAACTACAATTATGTACATTATTATTCGTCATTCTCAGTTTTTCATTAAGAGAATTGGTATTTCCATGGTTTCATCTGAATGCATTCACTATCTTGTTTGCCAATTTAGAAACATTTTATATACTGTACCTAGAAATTAGTGGTGGGTTGCAGGCAGTAAGCCCCGGAAAAAGGCGTACAGTGCCTGCTGGGAGCACCGGGTACCGTTCTGGTACAGTGCTCCGGAGGGCCCACCCGCCCACCTGTATTTGAGCTCTTCAGCACTTCCGCACATGCACATGGAGCATACAGTGCCTGTGTGCTGCTCTGCTCTGCTGAGCAGCTGGAGCATTGCGGAGGCATTGCGGAGGTAAGGACGCATGTGCGCGTGCATGTGAGAGACGCCAGGCCCTGTTGCACCATACTGGTTGCAACAGGATCCAGAACCCACCACTGCTAGAAATCCAGTAATTACAGGGAGAATGCATTAAGATCTTTCCTATTTCTTTTTGGGTGCTTTTGTTTTCATATACCATATTTTTCGTAGTGTAACACACACTTTTTCCCCTCAAAAAAGAGGATGAAAATCTGGGTGCGTCTTATACATGGAATACAGCATTTTTGGCCTACCGAAACCCCACCCCCTTTGCAAAAATGGGCATGCAGAGGGTTGGGAGACCTGCAGAGTGCAAAAACTTTTTTTTATTTTTTATTTTAAAAAATCAGTCTTATAGTCTGAAAAATACGGTATATTGAATGGGAGATAATGTAGATCTGACATATTTTGATATAGGGTGTTCCCATTTGGCAAATTCATAGAAAATGAATGCCCTTTTTATGAATACTCTCAGGATCAGTAGCTTCTACTCCTTCTGTGATAGAATATATTCAAACTGTTTTCTACTTACATATTTTTGCCTACATATTCCAATGAAAAATGATTCATTTCCTGCTTTGCAAGCTAAGAATTATTACCTATTGCTAATGATATAAATTACAACTATTCCAGCCTGCCAATATTTGCAGAACAAGCTCTTTATAGGAATATATGAGCCAGTAAAACAGATTGGCAGCCTTAGTGACTGATAGAAACGGGAATGCATAATAGCACTTTTCAAATTGCAGATATTTCAAGAGTCTTGTGTCTCATTTTCTTTTTTCCTCAGGATGAAATAGCACCATTTGTTTTATGTATGAAGAAAAGCAGATTGTTGTCACTTCCTCCATCTTAACAAGTAATTGAAAGATTTATCTACTGTAAATAGTTACGTGTATAAATAATCCTCATGTGTGCCAGACGTCTTCCTTGACTTCAGTAACATAGGAATAAATTTTTGTGAGGCAAATTCCTTACCCTGTGCCCTATTGGTTTATGGTTTAAGGTTTATTAAACTTGTATGCCGCCCTATTCCCAGAAGGGGAAGGGGGGTAACACAACGAAAGCAAAACAAGACAAGACAAACAATTACAAAAAACATATTAAAACTCCACAACAGGCGCACCAATTCGAGTGGTGCTGGGAACTCATCAGCCCCAGGCCTGCCGGAACAGCCAGGTCTTAACGGCTTTGCGGAAAAGCTATTGTCTCCCTTCCTGAAATAATTTGATAACAAAACATCTTTTTGAAGACAATTTGACTTTCTCCTGAATGGCGCCCTTTATATTTGTGGAACAAGCCATGCTCCTACCAACACAAGAGCAGGAATTGGAACCTGGACATTTCATACATAATTGACAGTTTTGTTCTCATCCTGTTGACCATGAAAATAAATCATGACAATAACACTATCAGTGTAATTCATGGCATTTTAAAGCACTATGGTATTATATAGGATGATTCTATGATAAAATATGCCCTGTAATGTTTTAGAAAAATCTCTATGGTTCTTTCATGTTTTATATATCTTTCCCTTTGAAGATCCTTCCATTCAGAATATTACTTTGTATCAAGAAAAATAAATATGTCAGGAAAATATGTAAGAGAATATATATATATATATATATATATATATATATATATATGTGTGTGTGTGTGTGTGTGTGTGTGTGTGTGTGTGTGTGTGCGCACGCGCGTGCGTGCACGTGTGCATACACGCACGTGCACACACACACACACACACACACACACACGCACACACATATATATAGGAATGCAGTGACTCAGTGGCTAAGATGCCGAGCTTGTCGATCAGGAAGGTTGGCAGTTCAGCAGTTCAAATCCTTAGTGCCGCATAACAGAGTGAGCTCCCGTTACTTGTCCCAGCTTCTGTCAACCTAGCAGTTCAAAAGCATGTAAAAATGCAAGTAGTAAAATAGGAACCACCTTTGGTGGGAAGGTAACAGCATTCCATGCCCCTTTGGCGTTTAGTCATGCTGGCCGCATGACCACAGAGATGTCTTTGAACAACGCTGGCTCTTCAGCTTTGAAACGGAGATGAGCACTGCCCCCTAGAGTTGGGAACGACTAGCACATATGTGCGAGGGGAACCTTTACCCTATCTATATATAAAATATTCTTGTTTATAATATTTCCCAGTTGTTGTTTTTTTAAAAAAAACAAATTCTTAAAAAGTACTGCTATGGATAGAAACCTAGCACTTATACCTGAACTGGATTTATGTAACCGGCAGTGTCACAATGTTTTCAGTATATAAAGTTCTGAGTATACTTTAGAAAGAACTGAGTTCTATTGAATTCTGTGGGATATGTGTCTGATTTTAGTTGTTATGTACAGGTTCTGAAAGAGTCTGCTACTAATTAGTGGGCTGTTCCTATGAACTGTCCATCATCTGCTTCCTAGGATCTAAGCTAGCTTTGTCAGACCATTTCAATGTTCAGTGGCATTAGGGTAGCATCTTTTCAGCCTGACAAATATTCTTGAAAAGCATTAACGTCTGTGACAACAGCTCATTTAATCAGATTACATGAAGTTTATGCCTCTTAACGTTTTGTTAGTAGGAAAAGGTGCTACCAAACTCCCAATTCTTGGCTACCATAGACCAGTGTTTCTCATGGATTTTAACTCCCCAAATTCCCTAGTCAGAATGCTGGAGAATTCTGGGAGTTGAAGTTCATGTACATCTTAAAGTTGCTGATGTTGTGAAACACTGCCATAGATTAACATGGGTCTTCTCTTACAAGATCTACAGCAATGCTCCAATTACTGTGTGTCCTCTTTTTCCTCCAGCAGTCCTCTTAAAAGCTTTTCTCCATAGTCTCCATCAAAATCTGAACTAGGGGAGGGCAGTGGCTTGTTGAGTACCTTAATGAAGTAGATTTTGATTATATGGTACCATCTCCAGCTGACCTAAACTCTACCCTGGCCTAAACTAAGCTTATGAATGGGCTATGTGACCTAGTCATATGTGACTTTTCTTTACATCAAAATTAAACGATTTGACTTTTAGGATTTTAAATCATTGCAGTAATACACAAACATTTGTTTATCTTTCTGAGAAAACCATGTTTAAATAACTTTGTAAAGTATTTAATATTTAACAGAAATCCAAAGGATGTGTGGAAACATTATTCTATGTTCCCAAATGGGTTAACTGTATTAGTGTTTTGCAGCAAAAGAGACAGCAAGAACATATGTTCTTTCATGTCAATGTTTTATATATTACTGTCAATATTTATACTTGCAAAGGAAAATAATAAAAAAGTCTGAACTTTACAAATGTCAAAAGTTTGTCATTTATTTCTCCTACTGTCAACTAAATCCTTGCCATACAGTCTTCGTGTCTCGTGAAAAGGGAGTAAAGTTAACAGGCATGAAAACTATGCTGTCTAGACTCTCAACCATGTGGGATTACTTGATTTACACAGGCAATGGTTTCTACAGTCCCCCATCTTTCCAAATGGGAGAAATAGTGAAGACTATAAAAAGCCTGGCAGTAGAAATGCTTTTTTCCATCTGTTGATCATATTGTCTTAGGTTTTCAGAAGGCACATTTCATAAAAATGTGAAAATACAACCCATATTGAAACTGGGAAAAGTCCCTTCTGAGATATTTGCTACCCCCACATTCTTTCTGTGAAGTCAGCTGCTGCTTGTTTGACCATTGTCTAGTTTGCTGGGGTATAATAATGGTTTCATAACAGACTTGGTTGCTCCTTCGCCATTTTCAGAAAAAAAAAATTAGGGACACATGAACCATATATTGAACATTTATTCAATACACGCAGCGTTTCCGGTTTCATTCTAATTAGGTTGCTAAATTGCATGGCTTTTATTCCTAATTGTATGAATAAGCCTAAGATTTTGGTCTGGGGAAAAAAAAGAAAGCCCCTGAAACTGAAGTGGGGAATTACATAATTATTAATTATCAGAAAGCTTAATAATGTGAGGCTTTATTTTGTCTTGTTACTTCAAACATGAAATGGAATCCGAATCAGAATGGAACCAAGGGTGGGCTGCTGGAGGTTTGCAGCGGTTCGGGAGAACCTCTAGCTAAGATTCTGTGCAGTTTGGAGACCTCCTAAATCCCACTCTTGGCTGGCCACGCCCACCGCACCCCTCCCCTGTCAGGAGTCCCCATGCGGCCTGTTCCGTATTAGAAGAATGGCTAACAGACTGAGGCGAGACGGCTTTAAAGGTTAACAGATTTATTTCAGCTCTAACAGAACATAGTTAACAAAGTGGCTGCTCAGCTAACAACAGCAGCTCTTTTATACTGAGCTGTCAGATGGACAGCCAATCACAACTCGTCTCTGTTTCTTCAGCTTCCTCTAGGACTGGGATCGGCAAACTTAAACATTCAAAGAGCCATTTGGACCCATTTCCCACAGAAAAGAAAACAACGGGAGCCAAAAAGGTCCTAACCGGAAGCCCCCTGTTCAATTCTGGAGCTGACCGGAAGTTCAGTTCCCCCACCATAGAATCTCCTCCTAGTGTAGCATACTTTTTCCTCTACCTGTCATAACCAAAAGCCCTATCAATTGTGGAGACAACTGGAAAACCCTCCCCTTGCCATAGAGTCTTCTCCTGGCGCATTGTGCTTCTCCCCCTCCCCATCAGAAGCTCCTCTCAAAATTGTGGCACTGACCAGTGACGAAGCTGCAGCAGAGGGAGGAAAGAGGCACATACAGCTCCAGACCCACAGATTGCTGACCCCTGCTCTAGGGGAGCAGACCAGAAGGAAGACAGGACACAACATGACCCATTTTGGATGGAGGTAAGTGAAAGGCACGTGCGGAGGCTTGGGGAAGGCGAAAAATGGAACTACTGGAAGTTTGGGAAGGCCAGAAATGTTTCCGGCCTCCAGAGGGCTCCAGAGCCTGGGGAGGCCATTTTCACCCTCCCGGAGGTTTGAAGAAAGTTTCCGGAGCCTGGGGAGGGCAAAAACGCCACCCCCCCATCATGGTGCAGGAGGCCAACTAGGCCATGCCCATCATGGCATGCCCACCCAGCAACTGGGCAGAGAACCCCTTGCTAAAACTTTTGAAGCCCACTCCTGGAATGGATGGATGTATTTCAACTTCTCTGGCCTCCTTTTGTCTTAGTACTGATCATCATGAAAGAAACAGGTTTCTTTTTCCCTGGAGGAGGTGACTACTGTGTCCATGTGCCCCTGAAATCTTGTGACATGGAAAACTAATTTCATAATCACTTAAACACATGACCTCTCTCTCTCAATTCACATGAAATGCTCTTTCACAATTTGGACCTCTGCAAAAGTCTGCTCCTAAGAAATGTGATTTCATGTCTGTCCTATGACATGTTTCATACAGCTAGGAAGCAGATGTGCAATTTTCAAACATGGGTTTTGGAAACAAATCCACAGTTGAATGTGCAACAATAACGACTTCCTTCAGATTTCTTCCCAGAGCTCAACTGTTAGATCTTACTAGAAGAATCCAAGACAATCAACAATGGATCACATCAAACAGAATCAATGCAATTTAACTGAAACACTTTTCTGTTACGATCCACCAAAGACCAAAATAATACGTGCAGCTAGAGCTGGTATAAAGGCTCAGTCACACTTCAGTTGTAGAAATGAAACCCTTTATTTAGTTGCACAACATAGTCATGCTGAAATCTTTGTTTTAAAGATCTGGTAAGACTTGTGGAATTGAGGGACAGAGGAAAAAATAACAGCTGTTTTGGGAAGTGTCATTGTCAGATATATTTATATTAGAGTCTGAGGCTGATTCCTTATGCTATTACTGTCTGCTGTTCATTTGCTAAGGTGTTATCTCCTTTTGAGTTGATCTCTCCAACTAAGGAATGAAAGGGCCCAGAAGAAAAAGAAACATCTTCACATTTTATTACATTCTTTCTGGGGATAAACAGGGGTGCTCATCAAATTCAAGGCTTGTAGGCTGAATCAGATGCAGGGTGCTTAAATCCAACCTGCTGGGCCAGCCTGGAAATATGAAAGGACTGCCCCGCAGGGGACTAAAATGGGCTGTGTGTGGGCCCCCCTGTGCCTTGTTTTCACCCTCTATGGCCTACTGCAGCACTCTGCAAGCTGAAAACAAGCTGAAAAATGGCCTAAAAACAGCCCCCCCAAATGCACAAGGTAGCAAAGGTGCTAATCAAGATTGCTGAGCTGAGCTAACATCCTGCTAGCACTTTTCAGGGAAGTGCAGCCTAGATGTCAAAGAAAAGCAATTTAGGAAGAAATAGATTGTCCAGGCAACCTCTCGCCTCTGCAAGGGAGGAAATCTGGGGAAGGGGAAAAGGAAGAAGAAAAGGACCGGCCCACAGTGTCTCTGGGGGCTAAAGCATGCTGTGTGCAGCCCCCTGTGCCTTGTTTTCACCCTCTACGCTGCAGGAGGCCATGGAATGTAAAAACAAATCTGGAAGAGTGGGCCATCTACTACTTATTGATTTCATGCGGTACATTTGTTTCCCATATGGGGTCTCTAAGCATAATTTGTTACCTTTTTAATGACTTGCATTCATGTCTGCATATAAGACTTTATATAGTTTTAAACACCCCAAACAATCCCTCAAGCACAAAGCCAAACAGTCATTCCAATTTTAACCAACTTATTTAGATTCAATCTCTTCTAATCTGCTACCCTCTAGAGATCAAAACTATAACTTGCAGAAATGCCAGTTATCCAGATATTCCTTAGCTGGGCTAACTCTCAGCTTTTCAGAATAAGAAAATTTAAAACATCAGCACACACCTGCCTCAATCCTTTCCTATTAAACCATGTGTTTATTCTTTTGTTCTTAGAAAATTAAAACTGGAAAACATTTTCTAAACATATATTGGTTTTTTTTTTAAAAAAAATCAATGCTTCTTTTAGTTTTTTTGCTTCATGCGCAGTTCCTGCTTAAATTATTTTCACCAGGTGTGTCTTGGTGTATGGCATTATATAAAAATTAAGAATAGAATATCTCATCATTTATCACATGGCATTTATTCTGTGTTATTTGCTTATGGGAGACACGTAACACTTAGATTAGTGTATCACTGAATAATTATTTCCTTAATTTATGCAAATCTCTGTTAGGTTTGGAATGGGTCCACTGTGCCACCTTTTTATTAATTGCATGATCTAGTTTGCTTCTGAGAGCCAAAGGTCAGGGGAACATAGCATTTCTTTTATTCAAGTTTAAACATTTAACTACAAAGTAGATTATATAGATTCTAGTAAATAACTATCTACCTGGCAACAGCCTAAACTAACTAGTTCAGAAGTAACACCAGGAACCAAATACCTTGACAAGAGCTAACACAAGACATTCTCCCTCTCTTTCTTTGATATTTAATCTGAGCATGTTTTGACCCATCCATATTATTATAGGCTATAAACACCAAATTAAACTTTTGTCAGCCTTGAGGGAGCAGTGTACAACTTGATTGGGTATCATCAACATACAGCCATTAGGGATCCTTGGTAATCTCTGAGCTTGCTTGTTTTCAATAAGCTCAGAGAGCACCAAGGGCCCCTCATTTCAACCCTGAGCTACAAATATTCTCCTTTGTACAATCTAGGGGTGAAATCCAGCAGGTTCTGACCTGAGAATCGGTAGCGGAAATTCTGAGTGGTTCAGAGAACCGGTAGCAGAAAATTTGTGTAGTTCAGAGAACCGGCAAATGCCATCTCTGGCTGGCCCTAGAGTAGGGTGGGAATGAAGATTTTGCAGTATCCTTCCCCTGCCAAGCCCACCAAGCCAGACCCACAGAACCGGTAGTAAAAAAAATTGAATTTCACCACTGGTACAATCATTAGATCGTAAGCTTTACCAGTGGCAGGAAATATTATAGTTATGTCTCATCCGCTCAAACCTGCAAGATGGAAGGAATAAGGCACCTTCAAGAGTCAGCAATGGAGAATAATGGATAACGAAGCATCATATTCCTTTTGAAGTAGATGCACAGTAGTCTCAAAAAACTCCTTTTCAGTAGTTATTTTGATTGTTCTGTTATTTGTGGCATACCATTGCCTTTGCCAGGGTTAGAAGTAATATACCATATCCTATTTTCACATGTTATATCTTTGAGGTTTTTGACTAGTTCAATGCTATTCCCCTGCACAATGATCAAAAATACACCCTGTATTATCAGATCTTTCCACTACCATTCTGTAACCAACATGTTAGATCATGTTGGTCTTACCATCTTCTATCTAAAAAAAAAAATCCCAATTTTACTGCTATGTTTCCTGAAATAAACAAAATGGGGAAACTGTTTAAGTCTAGTCATTTACAAAGAACAATGTTCCATTTTGTGTTTTGTTACTTGAAGAAAATGAAATATTCTGAAATATATTGACTTTGCTTTGCTCAAAAAACAAATATATGATCTGAAGATCTAAGACAACCAGATATGAGAAATATTTAATACCCTTTAAGAAGGAATTGTGTAACAGCAAACAAACAATGTATCACCACACTATACTTTATTTGAACTGTGTTAAATCGAATGAAATAGTCATAATGGTGAAATGTTAGCATTTATTTTGTGTTATTTTGTTATTCAACTGAAGTCAACAAATATAACAGCCTCTTCCTTGAAAATTCATCTGTGCTCCCTTGGTTGAAATTTAATTCTTAGGAAAAACACTATGCATGAACAATTGCCACACTAGCAGTCAAGGAATTTCATCTTCACAGTAGGTTTGTGTCATATATCTAGTTGAGTGCTACTGAAACATTGATGAAATATGCCAACAGCTATTGTTCTTGCTATTTTAAATCATTGTTTAACTCAGTGCCCTCCTGGTGTGTTAAGACTGTAATATCCAGAATTTCCAATCAGCACACCCAAATATATTGCTTGGGAATTTTGGCCATTGTAGCTCTAAATACGTCTGGAACACATCAGATTAGACAACCAATCTCTGTGTGATGTTCCTGGGTAATTCCAAGATGACCTAAGTCATATTTCATTCTTCTTCATTGCTGATGAGGAATCTACAATAAGGCAATCAGAGAATCAATTTTCTGCATCAGATCATCGCAAGCCATTGACATTCACACATGGAGAACTGATGTACAAGTATAATTTACACATTTGTATTATGACAAGAGTTCATCTATTTATTATTTATCTCCATAAAAATTCTACCATTGGCACAGTGCAGTTGTATTTACAAAAAATTGTGCAGGGACTGGTGGAAAATGGTTTTCATTCCATCACCTTGAAAGTGAAACTCTTCGGCTTACACTTCTCACAGATACAGTGAGTTAAAACCATGGTCTGCCAAGCGCCAGGTTAATTAAATGCAGATTCCTTTCTCCTATATGCTTATATAGGAAATCTAGGGAGACCTAGGATTACCCTCACTATGCAGAGCTCAGAGGCATAACTTCAAATTATGTGTTTAAAGCAGGTTGCTAGATTAATTTTGTTATCAGCCTGCCAGATAACTATCGTAGGTATCTGCCCACCAAGTTATTCAAATTATTAGAGAGGATGGAGGTGGGCTTGAATATTGTTAAACTACATGTAGCAAGATAATAAAAACACTTAGGGCATAACTTTTAAAGTTTATGTTAATAAATGGAGAAATTGATTGGAGTACCAAGAAGGAGGAAGTCAGAAATCAAATACGTATCTATAATATTTTTAGCATTTTTGCTCCAGAATCTATTGGAGTCGGGCAGCATTGCAAAATGAAATAAATAAAAATAAATAGAGATCAGTTTGTGTCTCATGAGGACTAAACATCTTTAGCACTCAGTATGGTAACTTTACTTATAACAATGTGGGAAGCTAGGAACCCCCTCCTAGAAGAATGAAATATTTTGAGAAATATTTTTTTAAAAGGCAGGATAAAATATTTCCCCTAAAAGAGAAATAAAAATCTTAAGGGAGACAGAAACTCAGAGCCTCAGCTCCCTGTCCCCCACAACCCCAAGCAGACACTGAGTTGGGGCAGCTTTAGAAATGCAGATTTGGTAATCCATTACTCCCTGCAGCAAGGTCTGAATAAAGGTAGGATTAACCCACTACCATCTAGCAGCACAGCTCATCACATTGCACAATCTCCTAAGGACACTGCATCACCCTTCAAACTTCAACCAAACTTAGCTCAGACAACCTAAAGAACCAGCTATGACCCCTACAACAGCCAATAGAATACATGTTCTTGCACGGGAACAGGAAGCTCAAGTTCATAGCTCAAGAGAAGATATAAAAACCCCTCACTCTCAACTCCATGTGTTCAACTACTCAGAATCACATGTTATTGGTGGTTCTGTTTCATCAATAAATGGACCCTCTTTCCAATCTCCAGTGCCTTTCTCCCAGCTTGGACCTGGACCTGGATATTTCTTCCAACAGCAAACATGCAGGAAACCACAACTAGTCTAGAAACTTCAGATCCCTGTTTTTGACTGTGATCTATTTGCTATGAGAACTGTTTTACGAGAAAGGAATAGAGGAAAGTGCCTCATGCTGGCTCAAATGATTGAGTTTCCAAGTTCAGGACAATGTATCCCAGCAGCAGCTTTGAGGAGTTTTGAATTTCTTTTTTTCCTTCTTACCCTATTTGCCCACAGAACCGGTAATAAAATTTTTGAATCCCACCATTACACAGGGCCCAGTGTGTGATATGTGTGTGCATGAAACAAAATCCCCACTGAAACTAGGGAAGATATCTCTGAACCAACAACTGCTTGAACCCAGTGTAGGGATTTCTTCCATTCCATCTTGCAAGAAAACCATGTGTGCAATCAATATGCAATAAGCTGTCCAATTTAATTTCAAGGGCATTTAATTATTTATTTGTTTATTTACTTATTTACTCACACCTCTAGATATTGGTTCATCATTACAAATCAAATTCCTGGCCAGGGATTTTATGATGATGCTTAGGCTACCTAAGCAAAATAATTAGTCTGCCTTGGAATGTGGAATGCTTTTAATAATTTAGTCTTAGGTCATTTTCAGATGTACGTAGTCAAAATCAGGTTCGAGCACACGTAATCTTGTAAGTGCAATAATGAGCTCCTTAAATTCAATTCTATAGCAATTGGCCAGGCTCTACAACCTTACTTTATGAGATGGTGAAATGCATGTTACGGTGGCATGTGGACTGTGGCAAGCTCTAAAAGTAGAGGAGCATTTAAGGACATTAGTGAATAGGCATTATTCTGTCTGCTGAGTCTTGTGAAAACTGAGCTGCATATGATAAAAGTGTTACTAGATTTTTATTAGTACCTGGGATTTCCACATGCAGGATTACTCCAGAAATTAAAATACTATCTCAAGGCAATGTCAAAGTTGTTCTCATCAGGCCAGGTATGTTAAAATCCCAAATTAGTTTAATTCAAGTTGAAAACTATTATTGTAGAAGATCTGTTTGAAATCTTCTACATCAACCCAGCTGTTTTCCTGTATAATTGATGGTGATCACAGGTAATATTTTCAAGGACAGATGAGAAGAGCATATTTTGGGGATTTAAGAACTATTACATAATCTCACAGCATTGTCAAATCACTGAGATTTTATATGTTTTACCTGAAATCTCATAAAATGACATATGCATATATGGCACAATACTTGGTTAATTATACCAGACACTGCCTTGCAACAAGTGAATCTGTCCATTCAGTAAGAACATTTTGAGATGTTCTACATGAGGTTATATGGGCATAGATGTAACTGCGTCAATTGCTTTGTGATGCCTTTGTATCACTTTTTTACTTGGTAATATACTGCTGAGAGTCTATGGATTGTAGAGATACAAAAAGTATCCCACTGTAAATGATAGATATCCAATTAATATACAATTGCACAAAATTTGATGACCTTATGAGATTTAGCCCCTTTTTAGTAGGTTTAATAATAATTTCAAGATTTTACTGATCCCATGTTGGATTTTGGGCTAACCATGTTTCTGCAGTATTCTACAGTATAGCATCAAAACATTTACTGAACCGACTCAACACCCGTGCCAGTTTTGCATATCTGAGATGGAAAAGTGTAGAAAGCATCTTAATTTTACTTGCATATTTATCTACAGATAAGTGACAGGGTGGCGTTATACAGCGGAAGGCAAACATAAAGTTCTACCATACTACTATCTATCTCAGTATTTCTTGATAATTTGAAAATGTGTCTATTTCCACTCCCAGAATTCCCCAGCAGCATGCCGGCTGGGGAATTGTAGGAGTTGAAGTCAACACATCTTCAAGATGTCAAGATTAAGAAACACTGATCTACCTCAAGCCATCTTGAAAGGACCTTAAACCTAGTGTGTCTTCCCTGACATGTCTTCATCACCATCTGGATGTCTCACACATACCTAGAATAGTGTTGAACTTGCTGTCAGTCCTTTTTCCCCCCTTCCCTGCATGACTTACCCAATACTGGAATCCTGAAACCCAGACAATCATTGTCAGTCACTGAATTTATCTGAGCACTCTGTGAATCATCCATAGTCCTTTTCTCTTCATTTATAGGAAGGGAAGCAAAGCCAACCCCACCCCCACCCCCCAAAATGAAGAAGAAAAACGCAGTCATGCATTTCTGGCAAACTTTGGGAAGTATGAAAAGCAGATTGCGTGCCAGAAAGTTGACTTGGTGCCAAGTGTTTTTGGTTTTATGCCTTTGGTTTTAATAGCTTTAATATGGTTTTTATGTTATTTTAGTTTTAGATTGGGAGCTGCCCAGAGTTTGTTATAAGAGGGGTGGCTATATTATTATAAGTTTCAAATTAAAAAAAAATACATCAGTCAATCAATCAATCAATCAATCAATCAGAACATTCCATAGCTAGCAAACCATATGCTCCCCTCCCCCATTTTAATTCATATGAGTGAATGCAAGGAGGAGGGTTTGATAGCTTGAGCAGCTTTTGTATGAATACTGTATTCACCTGCTTCTGAATATTCCCCAGTTTACAGAGTTGGAAGGGACCTTGCAGATCATCTAGTCCAACCCCCCCACCGAAGTAGAAGACATTCCACCATTTCTGATAGATGACAGTCCTGGCTCTTCTTGAAAGCTTCCAGTGATGAAGCCGCCACAACTTCTGAAGGCAAACCTTCCCATTGGTTGTTTGTTCTCACTGCCAGAAAATATCTCCTTATTTCTAGGTTGAATCTCTCCTTGATCAGTTTCCACCTATTATTCCTTGTCTGGTCTTTGGATGCTTGGGAAAATAGCTTAACCCCCTTCCTCCTCTCTGTGGCAGCCCCTCAAATATTGGAAGATTGCTCTCATGTCTCCTCTGGTCCTTCTCTTCATTAGACTAGCCATGCCCAGTTTCTGCAACCGTTCATCATCTGTAAAGTTTTTTTTCTTTTTTTTTCTTTTTTTTTCTTTTCTTCCTGCAAGCACAGGATCCACTGTTTTTTTCTTCTTCTTGGATCAACTGAATGTCAATCCATTTGACTGTGACTGGAATTGACCAATCAATTTATTGCTTGAATCTGACATTGTGGACTCTGAGAGGATGACTGGCTTAAAGTGATCCAGGTGGCTAGAACTCAGTCTCCTGATTTCTATTCTGGTGTCTTAAGCAGGAGAAAGGCCGGGGGTGCGGGGGGGGGGGGAAGGATGATTTTAAATTGGTAGCAAGTAAGTGGGTTTGGGGAGGGATGTCTAATGCATTAATATTAATTTGCTGCTGGCAATGTTTAAGCTCTGGGTGTGTGTTCAACTGCAAAGGCGGGGGTAAGACTGTTGTGTGTTAGGGCTCATAAAAGTTGATGTGTTAGGGCTCATAAAAATTCCATGCAAAAGGCAATTTCCAAGGGATTTCCCGATCTGATAACAGACTGCACAATCATTTGCATGCTTAGGGTAAGAAACCTAAGTATAGATGAGACTCAGGCATCACGCCCCTGTTTTCATCAAGTTGCAATCATTGCTTCAGTTGTTATCTAATCAGGTCACCTTCAGTGATAAGGCCCAAGGAGCTAGGTTCACCAAAACAAAACCAAGAAATTAATCCCCAAGCTGTACTTACTACCCAGTCAAAACAAAGGAAACCATAGAATTTTCTTTAAGCCTTTCAATGTTTAACTATTTATTTTATTTCATTATTTATTCTGCCAGCAAGATAAAAAAAGAACAATTGCTGAAGGCAGCTAAGGCCGTACAGGAATTATGAAAAACCTAAAAGACTTAGAATTAAATACATTAAAAGATTATTAAATATAACTTTCCAAAGGATATAATAGAACTAAAATAAAAGAACAAAGAAACTTCATAACACCAACACTTCGAATTGGACATATACCCCATTTCCCTGAAAATAAGACCTCCCCAGGTAATAATGGGCTTTTGAGCCCATGCGCTAAAATAAACCCTCCCCTGAAAATAATCTCTCCCTGAAAATATTGGAACACAGCAAGAGCCATGAGGTGACCACGCTCGCTTCCTCCTGCACCTCAAAAATAATAAGACCTCCCTGAAAATAAGGCCAAGCACTTATATCGGGAGTCAAAAGAAAATAAGGCCCTGTCTTATTTTTGGTACTAATTGATCAATTTCATTGTGTACATGATGTACAATGACAATAAAGGTTGTACTATACCACAATGGTGAACACATGGATGAGAGGGACACACACACACACACACACACACACACACACACAGTGAAGATCATAAACATTGTTATACAGTTATTTTTTTTTCATCACCATCTTAACTGTCAATGACCAGTGAGGCCTGACCAGTGAACCTGTATAGCATAGACTGATGTTTACTCAGTTGCTCTCTTAGAATAAACTGGAACTTATTCAAAGGCAATTGGGTCTATATAATTGTAGAAAGGAGGGGCTGTGGTGGCTCACATGGTAAGACACTGGGCCTGCACACCGCTGAGGTTGGCAGCTTGGCGGTTCAATTCCCATGAGCGAATAAACCACAAAGGGACAAGATGCTACCAGCATTCAGGCATCCCGTGGGTAAAAGATAACACCCCCCTCCCCAAATCCTTTGTGATAGGCTGAATCCCAATAGCAAGGGATTCTAGACTCCAAAAGAAGAGAATATCTGTAGCTCAGGATTGAACTGTGGAGTTCTTGGTGCTCTCAGAGCTTGGTTGTTTGCTTGATGTTATCTAGTTGGGTAATAAAATGTGTGTACCAAGGACTCCACAGATTTTGAACGGTCTGGCTGATAAGTACCATTCTGTGCCTATTGCTTTATCACTGAAAAAGGCCTCTAAATGAATATATTCAGTGGACCTGAGGTTCTAGGAAAGGAAAATTTATTTTCATTAAAAAAAAAACAACCTCCCAGAGAATATCTTTGGTGAATTGATAATGTCATTACAGTGAATGGGAGTGACTGTCAGACTGCCTACGGCTTGAATCTCTAGATAGCAATAGCAATAGCAATAGCAGTTAGACTTATATACCGCTTCATAGGGCTTTCAGTCCTCTCTAAGCAGTTTACAGAGTCAGCATATTGCCCTCAACAACAATCCGGGTCCTCATTTTACCCACCTTGGAAGGATGGAAGGCTGAGTCAACCCTGAGCCGGTGAGATTTGAACACCTGAACTGCAGAACTGCAGTCAGCTGAAGTAGCCTGCAGTGCTGCACTTAACCACTGAGCCACCTTGGCTCACCTCGCTAGATAAAAACAATCCTTGGCTCCATTTGTTGAGAAAGATATAGTTTTATTAGAGATCAAGTGTATTGCAGCATTGCAAAGTGGAACTGACAATCTCATGCCAAAATCCCTAAATTCTACATTCCCTTCCTTACCTTCTCTCGTTGCCCACCCCAGTGCAACCACTCAGGTTCAGGCAAGATGTTTTCTTAACGGCCAGTTCAAGCGTTGTTTGGTATACAGTCTCTTCCTCCTCCTTGAGGCAGCGTCTTCAGGAGATACAGCACTTACTTTCGTTTCTCCGAAGCATTTCCTCCTTCTTTCTGTTTAGGTTCTGCAACAATTGAGGCACTGGATTTGCTCCTAGTTCTAAATATCTAGCATTAACAAAATGTCATTTTCTTAATAAGAAAAAGATGCTACATTATTACTTGAGTTTGCTGCAGGATAATGTAAGGTGCAGCTTTATGCGCCATAACCCATGTTCTGCAGGCATCCTTTCTCCTATAGAATATCTAGACATTCTGATTTTTTGATATATGTGTGTGTGTGTGCATGTGTGCGCAATCCAATAATATACTAAGCGCAAGCCTGTATAGCTATTCAGAATGTATCCCAACAATGCATGATCAAGTTTGATAGTAGTGATGTCTATTCACATTAGAATAGAATAGAATAGAATAGAGCTGGAAAGGACTTTGGAGGTCTTTTAGTTCAGCCCCCTGGTCAAGCAGGAGAACCTATACTATTTCAGATAAGTGGTTTTCTAGTTTCTTCTTAAAAATCTCCAGTGATGGAGCACCACAATTTCTGAAGGCAAGCTATTCCACTGGTTCATTGTCCTTACTGTTAGGAAGTTTCTCCTTCATTCTAGGTTGATTCTCTTTTTGATTAGTTTCCAACCGTTGTTTCTTGCCCTGCCCTCTGGTGCTTTGGATAATGATTTGACCCCTCTTCTTTGTGGCAGCCCCTTAAGTACTGGAATACTGCTTTCATGTCACCCCTAATTCTTCTTTTCTTTAGACTAGCCAAACCCAAATCCTGAAGCTGTTCTTCATATGTTTTAGTCTCCAGAGGATTGGTCATCTTAATTGCTCTTCTCTGAACTTTTTTTCCAAAGTCTCAATATCTTCTTTTTTGTAATATAGTGACCATAATTGGTTGCAGTATTCCAGGTGAAGTCTTACTAGGGTTTTATAAAGCAGTACTAATACTTCGCCAGATTTTGATTCTATGCCTCTGTTTATACAACCCAGGATTGTATTAGCTTTTTTGGCTGCTGCTGCACATTGCTAGCTCATATTCAAGTTTTCATCCACTAGGATTAGACATTAGACAATCCCAAGTCCTTCACTCAAACACTTTCTGTTTAAATCAGCTTGCCCTGCTGGGTCTACAATTCCAAGGGTTTTTAATTGACACAAACTCATTTGGTTGTGCAATTAATCCAGGAGTTGTAGCCTGGACACATTTAGAGGGTTCAGGATAGGAAAGACTTATTTGTATTCTACTGTATGTGATTTTGTGTAGAAGTGCCTTCTCCTGATGCATTTAGATTCAGCTCTCCTCTATTACACACTACTTTAAGTACAAACGACGCTACTGTACAGGTAGTCTTTGAATTATGACCAGAATTTTGGTCATTAAGTGACACAGTAATTAAGTAAGCATAATGTGACTGGAAGTGATTTTGTGACTATTTTACAGTAGTAAAGTGGTCACAAGTGGAGGATTATCTGTATGTTTAGCTCTTTTAGGAGCATTCAGTTTTCCATTCCCATGTCCTGTTTGCCTTCCTCCTCTTGCCATACTACAATTTCCTGGAAGACCCATGATTGTGTATAGTTTACCAAAGAACCTATATTGCTAGATTCCTGAAGGCCACTAACTGGAGCTAAACAGAAAATAATTGATAGGAGTAAGGGAAATGTAGCATCAAGTTTAGAGACAGGTTTAACTACTCTTTCTCCCCACCTTTGATCCGAATACTAAAGCATTCAAGTCTATAACTTTCATACTGTTGACTCAGATCTCTAAATTGAACAGAACAGAACAGAATAGAATAGAATTCTTTATTGGCCAATAAAGGATTGGACACACAAGGAATTTGTCTTTGGTGCATATGCTCTCAGTGTACACAAGGAGAGTAAAAATACATTAACCAAGAATAAAATGGTACAACACTTAATAATAGTCAAGGTTACTAATAAGCTATCAAATTGAACTAGGAAACAAATAAAAACAATATAAATTGAAAGATACAAGCAACATGGTTACAGTCATAAGTGGGAAGCAACATGGTTACAGTCATAAGTGGGAAGAGATAGATACTAGGAAGGAAGAGAATAATAATAGTAATACATTGTTGGTAACTTATTATTTTTTTAATAATTTTTTTATTTTCAAACGAACACAAACACACAAAACATATAACATAAAAACCTCTTCAACTGCATACAGTGTGTCGATTGGTTACAAGGTCTTTCTGCGTCCTTTCCATAGTCATCACTTGAGCTTTATCAAAATTCACATTATCAATCAAATATCTTTTTATACATTATTATTATACTTCATTTGTTTGCTTATTACTATCCTTTTAAACAAGGTATTCTAAATATGTATCCATTTATTTTATAATGATTCATTATATCATCTTCAATATATCCAATAATAAAGATTTTTCTACATCCTATTCTAAATCATTCTATTATTTTAGTATTGATAACATTCTCTAATAATTTTCAATTCCATTTTTTTCCATTATTAGTATTATCAATTCAATATACATGTATACAAATTGTTATGATTGTTAAACATCCATTAAGCATAACTATTATTACATCCTTTTTATATGAAACATGTTAAATTTGAAGTAAATTTATATTATGGCATTTCATTACATCACCCTGAAATCATCCAATGATATTACATCTTTATATTCTATACAGAATTATTTATCTTTTATAAAAGGGGTTTTCAATGTCATCTCCATCATCCTCACTTACAGTTTGTATAAAATTTCATATTATCAATCTAGTATATATAAATGCTTTATTATCATTATTAATCATTTAATTGGCTATAGCTATTATTACTTTGTCTTATACATCAAAATTTAAATACATTTAACTAAATTTTATTGTTACATTTCATTTCATCATCCAGAATCCTTCCAGAAATAGTGCAGTCCAATATTGCTTGCCATTTGTAGAATCTGTATTTTGAGTGTTTTCTTGATAAGTCTTATGTCGACTTCTCTTGACAACTTGTTATTCATTGCATATCTTATAAAGATTTGAAACCTTCTATCTGTTCCTTTCATCAGCTTGACTTTTGTTATCACTGGTGCTTCTGCCGAAATTACTCTCATTGTTTCTGCCAAATTTTCTCAACCTCCTTCATCTATATTTTGACATCTGAGATAGAGTTCCAGTTCATTGATTTCTCCTTTCCGTATTTCGCACTTACCATTTCCCTCCACTCTCGACTTGCTGTCAGAGTAAACAATTTTCTTATCACTTTCATATGTCTCTGTGGTTTTTTGAACTGTGTCCTCAAATTTCGTAATTGTTTTATAAGTATTCTCAACTCTTTCCTCCATATTTTCTGTATTTTGATCTATAATTTCAAGTCTCTTCTCAATTCTCTCTGTGATTATTAAGACTTTTTGAATTTCCAGCATAATTTTTTGCAATGTTAGTCCCTTTTCATCTTCATATTGGGATATTTTTCCAGATTATAGACATTGCCAATAAAACATCCAAGGCTTTTGCTAGGTTCCAAACAAATTCAGTAAAGTTTTTCAGGTCAAAGCTTTCTCTTTCCTTCAAAGAATCACCTGTTTAGCCACTGACCCTTTCAGTAAACAAAGCCAATAACTTTGTATTATCAGATGTTGCCAATCCTCTAGCCTCTAGATGGCAGTGTTACATTCTTTCCCTCTGTTTTTGCCTCTCTTTCTAAACTCTGAACTCTGGAACAGAAGAAGAAAGAAAAAAATGTTTAAAGATTATGATGTGGCTGAGCCTTGCAAGTAAAGAAACTTTTAATCCACAAATACAAAAAAATGGAAGAAGTATAGAGGAAGAAGGGGGAAAAAAGACCAGTCCAGTTTAAAAGTAAGAGGCATTTGTAAAAAGTCCATCTACGGAAAACAAACAAAATTAAAGTGAAAAGGATAACATGATAGTTTTAAACCAGTGTTAATTCGCCGCTTACTTTCTTCTGTCTTCAGTTTTATTTTAACTAAGTCTTTGGGGTTTTCTCTTCTCTAATAATAAGGATTTTTCTCACCATTTTGACACACTGTCTCTCCTGTTCTGCTTCCATTTCAGGGGACTGTCCCAACCTTCTGCAGCAATTTTGACTGCTTCTCTTGTAGCCAGAAAAAAGAGCTTTCTCCTGGATTGATCAGGGACTTTGCGATGTCCCTGAGATCAGCAGGACCTGCTCTTCTCTATCACCGTTCCTTCAGAATGGTTTAGATCCAAAAAGGACCATCCAGCAACAGATATATCGACAGTAATTCTGGAGCCCCAAGATTGCATGTCGTGTCATTGCGACATTAAGCACCACCTTGCATTCTTGGTAAATTATTGACAGTGTTGTGGGAATTAGTTGTTAAGCAGAGTGATGGCAATTGGGAAAAAACTGTCCTTGTGTCTAGTTGTTCTGATGTGCAGTCCCCTATAGTGTTGTTTTGAGGGTAGAAGTTGAAACAATTTATGTCCAGGATGAGAGGGGTCTATAAATATTTTCACAGCCCTCTTTTTGACTCGTGCAGTATACAGGTCCTCAATGGAAGGCAGGTTGATAGCCCTTGTTTTTTCTGCAGTTCTAATTATCCGTTGAAGTCTTTGCCTGTCTTGTTGGGTTGCAGAGCCAAACCAGACAGTTATGGAGGTGCAGATGACAGACTCAATACTTCCTCTGTAGAATAGAATCAGCAGCTCTTTGGTCAGTTCAAGCTTTCTGAGTTGGTGCAGAAAGAACATTATTTGTTGTGCTTTTTTGATGACATATTTGATGTCCATTTTAAGTCTTGAGTTATGATAAAACCTAGAAACTTGAAGGTCTCTACTGTCTGCAATAAGTCACACCTTATACTTCCTCATCCAGGAACAGTAATGATGAAGGGCAAATAATTAGCACAGATAAGAAGCAGTAGTTTTCATTTTGCTTTTAAAGGAATGTGCATTACTAAAAAGACTTATTAATCTATGAATGGAACTCATTTACTTTCCGCCTAACACATAGCCCAAGGTGCTTCTTGCTAGCACTTGTTAGCCTTGTGTAGGTGGGGAATTCCTTCAGCCTGGGAAGTGAAGCTTATTCCTTAAGTCAGGCATTTTTCAGCTCTGATAGAGAATAAGTTAGAAAACCACAGGCCCCATGTAATTTCTTGTTTCCTTGCAACTTAGCGTGATTTGAACTCTTAAGTGTTTATATGCATTATTCTTGTCCCAAAGATGCTTTTCCAAAAAGCAAATGGAGTGTGTAGGTTTTTGCATTGAAAATGTTTTGCTTCTCAATCAAGAAGCTTCTTCAGTTCTGTCTGAATGGTGAGGGAATGGAAGGATTTATATTCTTTGCAGTCATTTGGTCGTTAGTGTCTGAGAGACATTGGGGCCACTTGGAGACTTATCTGTATCCTCAGAGATACCTGAATCAGAGTGCAAACAGGTCTAGAACCTTCTTGAGATTGCTGAAAGGACTGTGATGTAAATAGGAGATAGGTAGTGTCGTATCCCTCCCCCCTCTTCACAACACAGTCCTTTTAGCAATCCCAAGAAAGTTCCACACCTGTTTGCACTCTGATTCTCAGGATACAAATCAGGCTCTCAGGATACAGATTCAGTTTTTTTACTACTGGTTCTGTGGACATAGCTTGGTGGGCATGGCATAGGGTGTGGCAGGGGAAGAATACCATAAAATCTCCATTCCCTCTCCACTCCAGAAGAAGGTTACTGCAAAATCCCCTTTCCCTCTGGATCAGCTGGGATTCAAGAGGCAGAGAATAGATGGGGGCGGGGCAAGTAAAAATTTCCATTCCTGGTTTTCCAGAACTGGTCAGAACCATCTCTGATACAGAAAAACCCCAAATGGCTTCAACAACACTCAGAGAGCTAACACCCAGATGCCTGCAAAGAATATAAATCCTTCCATTCTCCATCAGCCACTTAGAACTGAAAAAACTTCTTGGGTGAGAAATGAAATGTATTCAAGGAAAAATAACACAAGAAAGTTCAGTTGCCTTTTGGAAAAGTACTTTGGGATAACCATGACCTTGGTGACTGAGAATCTCCATAGACATGCCCGATTCTTTTGAAATGTTGCAACTTTGTTGGATTATCTTTAGGCCAGAGAATAAAACACATATTATTAATCATCTGGCTGACATCTTCAATACTGCTGTTTTAGAAAGGAATCCAATGTCCTGATCAGGATTGTGAGGGATGTTGTTTGAATTATACCTGGAAACTTACTGGAAAGCAATTTTGTAGTGCTGTCAACTCTTCCAGGTAAACCAAACAGGAACAATAACTAGATGACTAACTCTACTTTATTATACTGTAAGGGTACATCAACATTATCTTGTAAGTCTGAGAGAACAAATTTCCTGCTGCTTCTTTGAACCACCAGATCCACTGGGATGGGTCATTCTTAAATTTCGTCCTCCACTGCTGGGGCTCTCCCATCCTGATAAGCTGAGCTGTCTGCCCCCAGCCCCCCCGGGGTGACACAGGTCCTTGGCAGATCTCTCTTCTTGATCAGGGAAATCAGCTTCTCACCAAACCTGCTCTTGTGAAAATGACATTTCTCCCAAGCCTCCTGGAAGAGTTTCATAGCATGGGACATCATGAGATCCTCTTCTTCGGCTTCCTGCCAGGCAGCTGCTGGTTGCCAATGTTGGGTTGTTGTAATTCCAGCTGGAATTTCCTCAAGATCATACTTCTGTCCCACTCCCAATGACCACCTGGGTGGACGGATCTTTCCTCCAAATTCAGTTCCACCACCACTCCGTCTCCAAGGGACATGAGGATCTGGTAGTCCCCATGTTGTCCTCTTGATTGCTGCTCGGGTTGGACATTTCTTTGAAGGTTTTGTTTTTATTACACTCCCCTTGGAAGGTGTTAGCTCCAGGATGAGTGTGAAAGTGAAACCACCTAACTCCATTTGTAGAATTAAGAGTACCTTTACTGGTGGGGAGAAGGCGGGGCTTAGCAGTGAGAAGACAGAGTTTCAGGCTATTCCTGAAATTCCTCTATTCCGAAGGATTTTTGGACGGGTCGAAGACCCTAGCTGTCCCGTAGAAGACAGTGAAAGGTGAGGGGAGATCCAGTGACCTCAGAGACGATCGCAAAGTCTCTGGGGGGCATGGAATTAACCCCTCCTGCCAACTCCTTTTTGGATTAGCTGTATGCTAACCGAAACTGCAGGTTGCCCCTAAGAATGGTATGAATGGATTCAACTGGTAAGCTGATTTTATTACTCAAAGAGAGACGGTCCGCACTAAAATTTAAGCTAATTGGAACCAAAGAACAGAAGACTCTAGCGGCGAATTGGTTTTTTTTTTTAAATGGATTTATGGCTGGTGGTTACTCTATTTCTTAAACGCTTTAAGGAATTCTTCAACATCTCCCCCTGACTCTTTCTAAGTGGGTTGTAAAACTAACGATCTGACACTTTTATTGCTTGGCTGTGTTGGTCTAAGATCAGATAAGATCGCACAGCTCCCAGCGTGTTTTTACTTGCAAATATCTTAGAGTCTTTAACTACGACACAACATGGCGTCAAATTATATTTCCAAGGGCTCGCTTCATACACTTTTTTTTGCATTTCAAAAACTGTTTGATTCTTATCAAAGATTTGAAAAAAAAATTGGATTATTTGACATTAAAACTTGAAGGAAAAGGTGAGAACGCTGAACGTTTGAATGTTCCTGAAATACAAATGAAAAATGTGAGAAATGACGTCTGTTCTATCTCGGAGGAAGGAAGAAATGCTATGCTGGAAAGGGGGGGAGCTAAAGAAACTACACTTTATGAAACATCATTGGCAGATTCCATAATTCCACCTTCGAGAATTAAAGTCAATTTGAAAAGTTTAACAAGCTTGGGACAACATTACTATTTCATCAGAGACATTCTGAGCAAAAAGGTGTGAAGATATCCCTGTTTGGACTTGCTTATAAAAACATTTGGTAAATCTATTGAACGAATGGCAATAGGACTGAGAAGGTTTTGTTATTGGAGAGACATAGGCTGACAGATGGAAGAATACAACTTAAAATTAGCTAAATCTAATTACTCTTATTTGTAATAGATATAGCTGAATAATAACTGATATTGATAGTAATGTATATAATGTGGAGTTGATATGATAAATAATAATTGGATATGAGAAAGGAAGGTTAGAAATACTTTTGGACTATATATAAAGGTTATTAATTACAATAATTACCACTATTAAAAAATAAAATAAAATATATACAGTTAAATATTAATTAATATGGGGAAAATGTTATGATATATGATATAACTACATAAAGAAGGGAGAATGATAATAGACTATACTGCATGGAAGATGGACTTTTTGGTATTAAATATTATGGATGCTCAGCTAAAATAGGATATGAGGATTTGATGTTAATAGAGGATTTTACAAACAAGTAAATGAAATGTCAGCATGTGGTTATGGACTAAATCTTTGGCATAGTTAAGGTTAAAGGATGTTTGAATAACTGTAGTTAACTAAAAGTGGAGGTATAATGATGGCAATATGGTAAACATTTGAGTTAAGATTTTTGAATTAATATGAATTAATGGAAGAGATGCACCAAAACATGTTGTAACCAGCTGATATACATTTTTTTTAATATAATATATACCTGTGTTGTTGTTGTTGTTGTTGTTTTGTTTTTTGTTTTTTGTTTTTTCTTCCCTGCCTTGTCTTTTGTTCTTTTTGTCTTTTTTGTTTTTTCTTTTTGTTGGGGTTTTTTAAAATCTTTTTTTCCCCCCACTGGTGTGGGCATGTATTGTTTAAGAGTATTATTATTAATAATATTTTAAAATAATAATTACAGTCAAATGAAAATGGATATATGACGATGGTGATATGTATGAATATCTGAGTTAAAATGCTTGAGTTAACATGAGTTATGTTTATTGACTGTGGAGGAGATGTACGAAAGTTTATCTGTGACCGACTGATACACTTTCTATAGCATGTAAAGAAGGATGTTGTACTTGTTTTAAATTAAAAATTAAAAAAAAATTAATAATAAAAAAAAGAGTACCTTTACTGGTTATGAAAAGTGAAGTAAAGCAAGGTCTGAGGAAGGAACACCTTTTTCTCTTGTCTGATTGTTTCTTAGGCAATAGTGAGGGGAGCTGAATGTCAACTCCAAAGCATCCCTGGCCTGCTCTTGAGTTGCCATAAGCAAGAGGGGGAAAAACTGATGGAGGAGCACGGCAGCCACAACCAGAAGCTGCATCCCAGGTTACCTGCATCAGCTGGAGGGGCTTGATCTCTACAGTCTGCAAAAGTGCTCCATTGGAGAATGTGATTTATGACACACCCTGCATGGAGGGGGGATACATGGTCATAATTGGGTCATAAATTACACAGGGTCAGAGCTGGTTTCACTTGGGTATGTGCCAGCTCCTAATAAATAGCTGGATTTCTTTTGAAACTTCACCCATGTCCGTTGGAACCCTGACACTCTTCTTCCTGAAGGTGATTTCCTCACCCCATTACAGCTACCCACAATACAGGGTAGGTGATGTAGCACTCACTTGCTGGTTGTTGTATTTTGTACTAACTGATATTACCTCCTTCAAAAGCTTCTCCCCATAAAAAACATTCCAGTGATTTAATCAAACAATGAAGTTATACTGTATACAACCAAGTATAAGCTCATCCACAAATAACCCAACCACTAAATTCACATCCAAAATACCAGTATCACCAGAAATCTATTTTCTCCAACTTTATTTCTATCCTATACCATTCATCAGGTGGTTCAGTGGCTAAGATGCTGAGCTTGTCGATCAGAAAGGTTGGCAGTTCAGCGGTTTGAATACCTAGTGCCATGTAATGGAGTGAGCTCCCATTACTTGTCCCAGCTTCCTCCAACCTAGCAGTTCAAAACCATGTAAAAATTGCAAGTAGAAAAATAGGGACCACTTTGGTAGGAAGGTAATAGCTTTCTGTGCGCTTTTGGCATTTAGTCATGCCACATGACTAAATGGTATGCTGTGCAGATTCACAAAGAAATAAAATATCATTTATTCCATATTAACTGGTACAGAGAATGTGTGTCAGGGGTGGGTTCCTGCCAGTTCTAACCTCTTCTATAGAAGAAGTTCCAAAAATCTACAGTGCCGTTTAGAACCGGTTCCAGCTCCCTTCCCCTGCCCATCCGCACATCATCAAGATGAAGAGCAAGAGGAGGAATTCCGGGAGTTGAAGCCCACAAGTCTTAAAGCTGTCAAGTTTCACCACATTTTACAAGTTGGCCATGCCCACCCAGTCACATGACTGCCAAGCCACTCCCACTCGGTCACATGGCTGGCAAGCCACTCCCACCCGGTCACAAGCCAGTCCCACAAAGCAGGCCACACCTACAGAAGAGGTTCTAAAATTTTGAAACCCACCACTGATGTGTGTATTCTATGAATAGTGTTGAACTGCTGTTTAGCAACCACTCACAGTTGTGACAGCACTGAACAGGTAATGTTATGACCAGTTTTTGCACTTATGACCATCACAGCAGCCTGTAATCCCAGGAGAAGGGAACAATTAAGGAACAGGGCTCGGCTCAGGAATAAAGGCACAAATGGCTGTTGAATGGTCACTCCCATAGGGAATAAATGGGAGTAAAAGGGGAGTGGTTTTTGCAAGAGACAATTAGTTCATTTCTTAGTGGGCAGAGTTGCTTATCCGTGTCCGTGCCTCACAGAGATTCCTTGCCAAATATTTCATTATGCAGTGTTACATCTGGAAACTATTGGCCTGGCAACTATCCAAGGACTGATAACATCTGTTGTTGCAATTCATCCTTGAAAGACTGTTTGCCAGGACTTTGCTGGATATGAATGCTAGAAATTCACATTAGCCAAGGTGGCGCAGTGGTTAAATGCAGCACTGCAGGCTACTTCAGCTGACTGCAGTTCAGCAGTTCGGCTGTTCAAATCCCACCAGGCTCAAGATTGACTCAGCCTTCCATCCTTCCGAGGTGGGTAAAATGAGGACCCGGATTGTTGTTGGGGGCGATATGCTGACTCTGTAAACTGCTTAGAGAGGGCTGAAAGCCCTATGAAGCGGTATATAAGTCTAACTATTGCTATTGCTATTGCTATTGCAAATAAAAATGTTTTTTTTTTCAGGACAAGGAGTCTGTTTCATGATTTGGTGAAGTCTAAGTCAGAACAGTCACATATTGCTATTTGTACACTCCACAGGTGGCTTCCAACAGACACTGGAAAAGCCAGCAGTAAAATCATGTCATATTCATGCGATGACCATGTCACTAAGCGAGATAATTGATTGTTCTAATTATGGTTGTTAAGGAAAGAGTACCTATAGGGAATAATTGATTTGACTAAGGAACTGAATACTGATGTCTGAAGTTAATGAATGGTAAGGTAAGGGTAAAGGTTTCCCTCACACGTATGTGCTAGTTGTTCCCGATTCTAGGGCGCAGTGCTCATCTCTGTTTCAAAACTGAAGAGCCAGCGCTGTCCGAAGATGTGTCCATGGTCATGTGGTTGGCATGACTAAATGCCAAAGGCACACGGAGCGCTTCCCACCAAAGTGGTTCCTATTTTTCTACTTGCATTTTTTACATGCCTTCGAACTGCTAGGTTGGCAGAAGCTGGGACAAGTAATGGGAGCTCACTCCGTTATGCGGTGCTAGGGATTCGAACAGCCAAACTGCCAACCTTTCTGAACGACAAGCTCAGCGTCTTAGCCACATAGCCACCATGTCCGGAATTAATAAGCCAAAGTCCTCCTTAAAAAAGAAAAATAACAAAGCAAGGGGCAAGTAAGGAAGCATTAATTTGAACTAAAGCCACTTCTTGATAAACTTCCCATCCTGCAGGTGTTTGTAAAGAGGCCAGGAAAACCATATAAGTAAAATGGCAAGGCCTTCATCAAAGTGAACTTGAATTCTGGAGAAGTGGCATCTTCCTTGGAAGCAGAAAGAGCCAGGGGCAAGACAAATAGCAATTCCATAGCTTGGAATCAATACAGGAACATTTTTTTTTGAAAATTTGGGCATTGGCCACACCCACCTGTATGGGCCTGTTCAGGCATTCACTGAGCAGTTCAAGGTGGACTCTGTTGCTGCAAGAGATGCAAATAACCTAGGCTTTCAGGGGCAATTCAAGGTGTTGATGATCACCTTTCAATCCCTATATGATTGACTTGCAGGACCACCCTTCTCCAGTAGTTTCTGTTCATCCCACTCAATTCAAAAGGGCGAGGATGCTCTGGGTGCCTTTTGTGAGCCAATGCCATCTTGTAGGACCCGGAAATGCGCCTTCTCTGTTGCAGGGAATTTCCCTACAGAACAGCCTCCTAAGATCCATCATCTCCAACCCTGCTGCCCTCCAGAAGTCTATGAAAAACTGGCATTTCCTTCTGCACCAGATTGCTTCGGCTGTTCTTTTTATTGCGATTGCTTTGGGTTATATGTCTGTGCCCTCTTTTTATATTGGTTTTTTTTTGTATTAGTAATGTATTATTTACATTATTATTATTATTATTATTATTATTATTATTATTATTATTATTATTAGCGCTGCATAATGGAGTGAGCTCCCGTTACTTGTCCCAGCTTCTGCCAAGCTAGCAGTTCGAAAACCCGTAAAAAATGCAAGTAGAAAAATAGGGATCACTTTGGTGGGAAGGTAACAACGGTCCATGTGCCTTTGGTGTTTAGTCTTTCCAGCCACATGACCACGGAGACGTCTTTGAACAGAGCTGGCACTTCGGCTTTGAAACAGGGATGAGCACCACCCCTAGAGTCAGGAACGACTAGCACATATGTGTGAGGGGAACCTTTAACTATTTAATTAAGGTGAGTGGCCTTATAAATAAAGAAATATTTTTAAAGAATATCTCCTTCCTTTCTGATCCCCTAAGGTAGTAAATGAGTTTTTCTGTCACCACACAGAATTTTTCCATGTATGTGTATAAATATCTGATCCTGACTTATAGGAAGCTTCAGGCTAACAAGCTTAAGATTTGCCATTCCTATATAACATTCCTCAGGAGAAACTGATTCACTAGATTAGGAGTCAGCTCTCCTTAAACATTCAAAGAGCCACAAAGGTCCTAACCGGAAGCCCTCCATTCAATTCTGGAGCTGAACGGAAGTTCGGTTTCTTCACCATAGAGTCTCCTCCTAGCGTGGCATCCTTTTCCCCCCCTCTGGCAACCAGAGGTTTGGTTCCCCCACCATAGAGCCTCCTCCTAGTGTGGCATCCTTTTTCTTCTACCAATCCTAACCGAAAGCCCTATCAATTGTGGAGCTGACCGGCAACAAAGAGCCTCAGCAGAGGGATGAAAGAGCCACATGCGGCTCCAGAGGTGTGGGTTGCTGACCCCTGCACTAACTCTTCTTTTTTATTCAGTTATTTTCATTGCATTACTTCATGATGTTTGTACAACTCTTCAAGCTTATTTTTTCACCAATAACTGATTGGTGAACATTTTCTCAACAAGTTAGTAGTTTAGCATGTCACTCTGAGTGTCTATTTGATATATTGGTTAAGGATAGCAGGCTGGAAACCAGAAAACTGAGATTAAGGCACAAAGCCAACTGGGTGACCTTGGAGCAGTCTCTCTCTCTCTACCCTAGGAAGAGGCAGTGGCAAACCACTTCCAAAAATTTTGCCAAGAAAACTGCAGGGACTTGCGCAAGTATTTGTCAGGAACCAAGATTACCATGATGATTACAAGAGGCTTTCTCTACCATGTAATCTTCTTAGATAATCCAGCTACTCATTATTGGGGAGGGGGGTGAGGTAAGGGACCTACAATGAGGAATACACTGGGTTAAAAGTGTGTGCACCCGAACCCCCAAAATGCAATGCACTCCCCCGCACATGTGCCCCCCGTATGTGCCCTGCGCATGCAATTCCCGCACATGCATGCGATCCCCTGCATGTGCATAACACCCCCTGTATGTGCCCTGCCCCTCATGCATGCATGCACGACCCCCAGCATGCAACCCCACACATGCATGCATGATCCTCATGCATACACAACAGAATCCTGAAGGCCACCTTGCTGGTGGAAGGTGCATGCTTGTCAGAGTTGTACTGGGACGACATCTTGCGTGCCATCAGAGAGGGTGCTGCGTGCCACCTCTTGCACGTGTGTCATAAGTTCGCCATCATGGGCATAGTGCATAGGCAGCTTGATAACTTGCATGTACCAGTGCATTGCTTTTGATGTGTGTTCCCTGTCATGTACCTGCTTACACTCTTGTGATCCTTTCCTCTCCACTTTCTTTGCAGGGAGGGAGCCAAGGAAAAGGCACAGGGCTAAGTTTGCTGATTATAAAAGTGATTGGGATTGGTTATAGTTATTTTTTTTTAGTACCACCATAATAAACAGTTGCTGAGCAAGGCAGTCAGTAAGCAAGGACTATCTGTATAAACTGTAAAGTTAAATGAGAGAATTGCCAATATTGGGAAATAGTTCCTTGAAACTGAAGTGTTGATTTTTTTTTAAAATACCTTGATTGACTTGCTTTACACAGAATTAGGTTTTTGAAGAGTAATTAAATGAAGCAGTATGTGTTTTTTGCTAGCAGGTGTCAAAATAAAAGCTGAGCACAGTTATCTCTAATTTATTCAACACAGCTTCATTTTTATAATTGCAAGAGGGTCTGATTACTATAGCATCCAAATTGATTTTAAACTCAAGATATAGCTTCAAAAGCACGACCCAGGAACATTCTCAAGTGCTGGTTAATTGCTTCTATTTATAAAGGCAAATTGTTTCTTTGTTGCAAGGATGCAAAACCCAAGAAAGAATAGATGGATCTTAGGCCTGTGATGCCACCAGGAGTCAAGCACCCTTAAGAGGACTTTACCACAATTGAAACCAGAGTAAGAAAATTGGTATTACATCTCCCTCATGTGTTCATTATGAACACTACAAAAAAAAAACCACACACACACTGGAAGATACTATTCTAATAGAATGTACACAAATGTATATATTCTATTAGAATATATATTTAGAGTCACAACCCTGGTATGCCCCAATTATGGGAGGAAGCTAACTGCTTCCTTTCTCTGTCAATCGGCTCGTCACAAGAGTCCATCACGACAGAAACCCAATATTTTTACTGTTGCCTTTGCTATATTTGTGTTGTATTTGTGCTGATAAATAAATATTTATTTATCTATTAGAATAGTATCTATCAGTTGTTGTTTTTTTCAACTTGACTACTTTCAACTCCCAGAATTTTATTTATTTATTTTTATTGATTTTGTCAAGCATGTTTAAGATAACATAGTGATGGTGAACCTTTTTTGGTTCGCGTGCCAAAAGTGGGGGGACCACGGGGGGGGGGTTGTGCACAGGTATGCCACACCCATAATGCTTTGTGTACGACCCCAGTACACATGCATGCATGATCAGCGCTCCCCCCATTTTTGGCGTGCTTTTTTCACCCTCCCCTGGCTCCAGAGACTTTATAGGAGCCTGTGAAGGGAGAAAACAGCCCCCCGCCCTCCCAGAGCAATAGCAATAGCAATAGCAGTAGACTTATATACCGCTTCATAGGGCTTTCAGCCCTCTCTAAGCGGTTTACAGAGAGTCAGCATATTGCCCCCAACAATCTGGGTCCTCATTTTACCCACCTCGGAAGGATGGAAGGCTGAGTCAACCCTGAGCCGGTGAGATTTGAACCGCTGAACTGCTGATCTAGCAGTAGCCTGCAGTGCTGCATTTAACCACTGTGCCACCTTGGCTCTTAGAGCTTCCCTGAAGCCTCTGGAGCATGAAAAACCAGCCCTACAGGCAAACCGGAAGTTCAGGAACGGACTTCCGGTTTGTCCGCAGGGGCCTTTTTTGTCCTCCAGAGCCTTCAGGGGCCTTCAGGAAGCTTCCCTGAAGGCTCCGGAGGGCAAAAAATGACCCTACAAGCAAACCAGAAGTCACTGGAATGACCCTACGAGCATCACGGAGATAACAGATATAAGTATAAACATGATTATGAATGCAGGAAATGGATACGAATAAGTGGGGACAGTAGGACAGGGATGGTAGACACGCTGTTGTGCTTATGCATGCCCCTTTACAGACTTCTTAGAAATGGAGCGAGGTCAACAGTAGATAGTTTAAGGTTAAAGTTATGGGGGTTTGGGGATGAAACTACAGAGTCAGTAGTGCATTCCAGGCATTGACCACTCTGTTGCTGAAGTCATATTTTCTGCAATTGGGTTTGGAGCGGTTTACCTTGAGTTTGTATCTATTGTGTGCTCATGAGGTTGAAGCTGAAGTAGTCATTGACAGGTAGGACGTTGTAGTTCTAAGTTGTCTAAGCCCAAAATTTCAAGCTTGGTGGTAGAAGGTATTCTGTTGCGAGCAGAGGAGTGGAGGACTCTTCTCATGAACTATCTCTGGACTTGCTTGATTGCATTAATGATATGCAGTGTGGGTTCCAGACAGATGAACTGTATTCGGGAATAGATAAATGTTACTGGAGAAGAAACTTTGCAAAATTAATAACTCTTAATGCCTTTTGGCAATGCTGTTACAGTGAGCTCTGGGGCTTAGATCATTTGAGATGAGTACTCCCAGGTCCTTGACAGAGTGAGGGTCATCCACGAGGTTGTGTCTTGGTGTTGAATTTGGTGTTCTGATATATATATATATATATATATATATATGTATGTATGTATGTATGTATGTATGTATGTATGTATGTATGTATGTATATATATATATATATATTTGCCAATAGACAGAGCATTTGTTGGTTGAGATTTGGCATTGCCAATTGTTTGTCCACTCTGACACATAGTCAAGGTCTCTTTGTAGGGCAGCATCATCATCAGTGATGTTGAATTGTTTTACATTATCAGCGAAAAGAACACAGTTACTTATGATATGATCGCGGAGGTCACGAATTCTATGAATTCTAGAATTCCTAGCCAGCATAGAATTGCAGTGATGGAAAACACTACCTTGCACTATGGCATTTTGTAGACACGAATTGGAAGGAAGTTACCTCTTAGCTCTTCAAATCTAACTCCCTGTTCAGTGCAGGAATCCAGCTGAAAGTGTCTTTCACCAATTGCTGTCCAATTTCTGGCGGAAAGAAGAACCTTTGGTGATTGCGTCCAATGTAAAAAAAACAAAAACCCACGTTTTTATTGTATGAATGGCATACTGGTTTAAAAAATACTGGTATGTACATTCCACTTTCCCTTTCTAAGCTCTCAGAGGAGAATGTTGCAGCTGTTACATTAATTATGGAGGATGGAGTTTTGCATGACCTAAAGCCCCCTTGATGAGGGAGGAATTTCTTTCTTTTTATATCTATATATCCTGTGTTGTATTTTGTTGTTAAATTTGTATACACTCAGACTTTCAATAGGTCTTTCAGTTACATAGACCAGAAGCAAGCCAGGCATTGTCACTGGCTTCTTCCTTATTGGGAACCATCAGACCTAGTTTGTCCCAGATTATTCTATGGTTCAAACCATCTATTGGGAATTGAGCTCATGGACCTTTGATGATTATAGGCAGTGCATTAGCTTTTGATATTATCCAGCTCTTAGTGCTCAATAGTTACAGGCAGGGATGGGCTTCAAAAATTCTAGCAATGGTTTCTCTGCCCAGTTGCTGGGTGGGCATGGCCATGATGGGCATGACCAAGTCAGCCTTCTGCACCACAGTGTAGGGGGGGGGTTCCCTCCCTGGGCTCCGGAGGCTCCCTGGAAGGCTGGAAATGTGCCCTTTTCTGGCCTTCTGGAGTCTCAATGAGTCCTGTTTTTCACCCTCCCCGAGCTTCCGTGCAGGCCCTGCACTTTCTTGGCATCCAAAATGGGCTGCTTGGAGACTCCTGGGAGTGGAGGGGAAGGGTGGGGTGGGCAGGGCCATCCAGGAATGGGATTTTGGGGTTTACTGAACCACACAGAATCTTCGCTAGAGAACCTGAAGCAGCCCACCCCTGGTTACAGGAAGGGATATGTAGAATCTATTCAAGTGGTATATACAGTCTACCTCCCTTAAGGTCAGAGGTAAATATGTTACACCAGAGGTGGGTTCCTACCAGTTTGCACCAGTTCAGAAGAACCGGTTCGTCAAATCTACCGAACCGGTTAGAAGAGGCTCCACCAGTGGACCTGGAAAGCAGGCCACACCTACAGAAGAGGTTCCAAAATTTTTTGAAACCCACTACTGACACACACACACACACACAGACACACACACACACAGACACACACAGACTCACACAGAGAGAGAAAGAGAAAGAGAAAGAAAGGAAGAAAGAAAGAGAAAAAAGAAAAAAAGAAAGGAAAAAAGAAAAAAAAGAAAGGAAAAAAAGAAAAAAGAAAGAAAAAGTGAGAGAGAGATGAAAGAAAAAAAGGAAAAAGGGACCGAGAGACAAAAGGGAGGAAAAAAGAGAGAGAGAGAGAGGGGGGGGGGAAGAATGAACACATGGCCGGCAAGCCACTCCCACTAGGTCACATGGCTGGCAATCCACTCCCACAAAGGAGGCCACACCCACAGAGTAGGTTCGAAATTTTTTTGAAACCCACCACTGTGTTACACTATGTCATGCCCCCTTGTACAAAAGTTTATAGGTTTAAAAGCTTGAGCTAAAGTTATTTAATTTTTGACTTGCAAGGAAAAACAAAGGTTTAGAAGCAGATATTTCCCTTTCCCCTTAATTTGTTTATTCTTTGTTTTATTTACTTATTACTTTTCTATTCTGTCTTTCCTCACTGGAGAAAGAAGAGTGAGAAGCTTAAAAACCAAATGGCAATGTTTAAAGCAATATATATGCATGGTAGATGAAAGGATAGTTTTCAAGGGTAGAAATGCATGGAGAGATAATTTGATTGCTTTCGGCCTAGAACTAGACTTAGCTATATTTCCTTTTTAAATCTCCTATTACTTTCATCACTGTGGTTGTTCATCATTTGTTTCTCCTTTCCTCCACTTTGCATACCACTGCTTAAGGGAATACATTAAAACCTCAATTTAATGGGCCATTTGGGAGGAAGAGCTGCCCATTAACAGAGAATATTCATTAAATCCTAAATTTCATGGTTTGTGTCAATGTACATCATTTGTCCAATTATATGATTGACATTTAACATCATTTGTATAGCTGCATAATTACACAAATAAAAAAAAATAATTATGTCATTATACAAAGAACATAAATTACACGAATGGTATAACCTACTCATCTGGAGGATTGATGTCTGTGGTCTGGAGGTAAAGATTGAACAAAAATGTCCACTGCATCTGAAATCTGCTAAATAGAAGTTCAGAGAATCAACTTTTTACTCTAATATCCCTTTGTGGATTCAACACAGGACTTCATTGGGGGTTTTTTCAAAAAAAATTGGCAGCTGCCACGCACTCCTGTTTCATTCTTAAGTGGTGATCCACCGGGAAATCTAGATCCTTATCATACTCAATAGATCAAACCCTGAGAGAGATTAGTGTTACATACTACATACAGTACTCATATTTCATTCACCTTTGGGAGCAGCAAAGAGACATTTTATGCTTCCAGTAAATATATGTAGATATTTGGTTAATGTTGTAATGTTATATAATAATCCATATGTATGATGAAGTTAAGGGATGTAGTGGCTCAGTGGCTAAGACACTGAGCTTGTTGATCGGAAAGATCGGCAGTACGAATCCCTAGCACTGCATAATAGAGTGAGTTCCTGTTACTTGTCCCAGCTTCTGCCAACCTAGGAGTTCTAAATCATGTAAAAATGCAAGTAGAAAAATAGGAACCATCTTTGGTGGGAAGGTAACAGCATTCCGTGCACCTTCGGCGTTTAGTCATGCCAGCCACATGACCACAGAGACGCCTTCAGACAGCGCTGGCTCTTTGGCTTTGAAACAGAGATGAGCACCGCCCCCTAGAGTTGGGAATGACTAGCATATATTTGCAAGGGGAACCTTTACCTTTTAATAATGAAGTTTATTGGACAGCCTCCCCAACAATTAGAATATAGAACATAGATAATAGGATTGGTAGAACCCTTGTAGGACTTCTAATCCAAGCCCCTGCCCATGGAAGGAAATCCTGTGCCATTCCCAACAAATGGCTGTCCAGTCCCTTCTTAAAAATCTCCAGTAAAGGAGCATCCACAACATCCAGAGGCAAGCTGTTCCACTGACTGGAACAGTCAATGAAGAAGAAAAATCACAGCTCCCAAAAGAAACCAGCATGGCTGCATAAAGAACTCTCTGACAAATTGAAAGACAAAAAAAGTATAAAAGTATAAAAAGAGGAAAGCAAGTGGGACATAACTAAGGCATAATATCAGCAAATAGCCTTAGCATGTAAAGATGAAGTGAGGAAAGCTAAGGCTCACAATGAAGAAAGGCTTGCCACAAAAGTAAAAAATAACAAAAAAAGCTTCTTCCAACATGTTAAAAACAAGAAAAAAGTTAAGGAAACAATTGGCCCATTGCTGGAAGACAGTGGCAAGAAGGTGACAAGCAACAGGGAGAAAGCAGAACTATTTAACTCATTTTTTTGCATCTGTCTTTACACAAAGGGATAAAACAGTCCAACCTATCAAAAACAGCACCACAAAAATCAGATTAGGAACACAAGTTGAAATAGGGAAAAAAATGGTAAGTGAGCACCCATCTACCCTAGACGTGCTCAAATCACCAGGACTGGATGGATTACACCCAAAGGTTCTGAAGGAACTGGCAGACGAGATCTCAGAACCACCGAACTATATCTTTCAGAGATCCAGGAGCACCAGGGAACTGCCAGAGGACTGGAAAAGAGCTGATGTGGTTCCCATCTTCAAAAAAGGGGAAAAATAGATCCAGGAAACTACTATCAGCCTGACCTCAATACCAGGAAAGATTCTGGAAAAGATAATCAAGCAATGAATTAGCGAACACCTAGAAGCAAACAAAGTAATAGCCAAAAGCCAAAATGGGTTTGTCAAAAAGAGATCATGCCAGACTAATCTTATTGCATTCTTTGATAATGTGACAAAATTAGTGGACCAGAGGAATGCTGTCGATATAGATTACTTGGACTTCAGTAAGGCATTTGATAAGGTAGACCATAACCTACTACTAGATAAAGTAGAAAAATGTGGGTTAAATTGCATCACCACCAGATGGATTTGTAACTGGCTGACCAACCACACTCAACGTGTAGTCCTCAATGGTACTGCATCTTCATGGAGGGAAGTATGCAGTGGAGTACCCCAAGGCTCTGTTTTGGGCCCAGTACTCTTCAACATCTTCATCAATGATTTTGATGAGGGAATAAATGGGGAACCCATCAAATTTGCAGATGACACCAAGCTGGCAGGAATAGCCAACACTCCAGAAGATAGGCTAAAGATACAGAAGGATCTTGACAAACTTGAACATTGGGCACTAGCTAATAAAATGTATATTGTGGGATAAACCATAGTGTTCAAGTCCGTCATGGTTCTCTGAATCTTAAGTCTTTCTTAAAGTGTTAGCTATTTCCCCCAGTTTGAGGTCTGCAAATTTGATTTCTCCTTCTATCAACTGATCTAGATCATTTATGAAGCTGTTGAAGATTACTGAGCCTGAGACAGAACCTTAAGGTAGTGATGGTACCTCACTGCCTGCTTTCCTCCATGTAGATGCTATTCCATTGAGAACTACCCTCTGAATGTGGCTTGTCAGCCAGTTGTGCATTCATCTGGTGGTGATATCTCACATTGTTATATCTTACCAAGAAGTAGGCCGTGGTCTGCTTTATCAAATGTCTTACTGACTTCTAAGTAAGCTATATCCACATCATTTCCCTGCTCTACTGATTTAGTCTGTGGTCTACTTTGTCAAAGAAGGCAATAAGATTTGTCTGGCATGGTCTGTTTTTGAGGAGCCTATGCTGTCTTCTATTGATTATCTTTTTTGTTCCTTAGTGCTCACAAATGTGTTGCTTGGTTATCTTTTCCAGAATCTTCTCAGGTGTTGATGTCAGGATGATTGGTCTGTTGTATCCTGGATCCACTCCCCCCACTCTTTTTACCTATTGGAATCACATCAACTCTTTTCCAGTCCTCTAGTAGTTCTCCAAACTCCAGGTGATCTGAAAGATTATGTTCAATGGTTCTGAGATCACATCTGCCGGTTCTTTCAGAACTCTGGGATATAATGTATCTAGTCATGGCAATTTGAATTTGTCTAGAGTGGATAGGTGTTCTCTTACCATTTTCTTGCTATTTTGACTTGCATTTCTACTTTGGTTCCTATAATGCTGCTTTTGGTAGGTTGGGCTATTTTTTCCTTTTGTGTTAAGATAATCGGCATGAGAAATGTAAATAGCCAAGCGGAAGCAGTATGCTCTGTCCCATAATTAGGTAAACCAGGTTGCCCTGATTTTCTGGTCTTACTGGAAAAAACACTTACATAGCCAAACAAGCCTTTTTTCAGATTCATTTGTCACAAGATCATAGGCTTGAGTTCAGAGATCTGCATAAACTCCTATGTCTGTAAGCATTACGTCTGGTCAAACGTTTAACATGACAATGATTTAAAAGTTGGTTCAGCAAAGTGGGTCCCATATTCTCCACAATGCACACAGTGGCGCAGTGGTTAAATGCAGCACTGCAGGCTACTGCTAGATCAGCAGGTCAGCGGTTCAAATCTCACCGGCTCAGGGTTGACTCAGCCTTCCATCCTTCTGAGGTGGGTAAAATGAGGACCCAGATTGTTGGGGGCAATATGCTGACTCTCTGTAAACCGCTTAGAGAGGCCTGAAAGCCCTATGAAGCGGTATATAAGTCTACTGCTATTGCTATTGCTATTTTGTGTGTCCCATATTCTCCACGATGAAGAATGTACCTTCTGGAGCCCCTTGGGTAGGAATTTGAGCTGCTGATAGTATTACCCATTGCTAAATTCAGAGTTCAGTCTATCCAAAGCATTTTCAGCAGGAAAATGCTTTGATCCATTATCTCTTGCCCATAAAGTGTGAGCATAATGAATGGGTGTTAAAACTGTGTACACATTTTACAAGTTGAGTTTAAATATCCTATAAATATACAAATTTATAGTTCTGATGCTGGAGGCCAATATTTTAAAGCTGTATCTTCAAGCTGTTGGATGTCAGAAACCAGTTCATTGCCTTTAAATCATAAGCAATATGAATAGCACTTCCATTCCAGAGTCAGATGCATTATCTTTTGGCTGCTTTGCATGTCATTCTCTGTGTTGATGATTTATTAGAAACTAGCACTAATGGAAAGGTTGGGGTGGGAGTCATTGACTGCATTAGAATGATAGCACATGGTGTGCTTTTAAAGAAGTCCACTAGGTGATGCCAAAGAGCTTTCTCAGATGAAATAGTTCTCTGTCTCTCTCGCTCTCTCTCTCTCTTTCTCCTTTCTTTGGATATTAATGAAATAAATTATCCTTTGAGTTCTTTCTAAGTTTCATTTATGCAGAAAGAAGACCTGGAGAAATAAGAAAATATTTTTTTCTCTGAGAAAAAGATGGTTGATCATTTCAAACTACATATTCTATGTGTAAATCTGGCAGGAAAGATTATACCTGGGTATCTGAACAATTCAACCTGCTCAATAGAATGGTTATTTAATGCCCCAATAGAGCCCCTTTGTGTGTGGCTCCCACTTCTTAATCTTGGATATAATGCTCTTCCTTAAAAGAGAGAGTGATACATTATGCTTCTATCCTGTTAAAGCAAATGAACAAGGTTCTTCCTATATTTCCAATAGGCAACTGATAGTCAGTGCTGATCTTTCGTTATCTGTATCGTATTTCTTGAAATAGTTAGCATCCTGGAGACTTCATTTTGTACAGTTCAATTTCTGGACACATTTCAATTTTTTTATTTTTTATTTATGAACTTTACACTATGTTGCCCATCTTGTTATCCAGAATGATTCTGGGTGGCTTACAATGCACAGATATATGGAGGTTTTTCAGTTCTACTTAGAGCAGGTTGCAGTAGTCAAGATTGGGATGAGACAGTGTTCAGTGGTTCTGATTACAGGTAGTTTTCTGTTAATAACCATTCATTCAGTCGCTATTCAAAGTTATGGAAGTACTGAATGAGTAGTATTTATGATTGGTCCGTGCATTTATCATTGGGGCAGTGTCCCTCTGGTCACATGATCAACATTTGTTTGCTCAGGGACCAGCCTGAATTTCCAACCGTTAAAGCATCCCTAGGTCTTGTCATTGTCATTTGTAACCTTCTCTCCCAGCTCCTGACAAGCAAAGTCAATGGCAGGAAGTCACAAGCTAAGATCTCATGAAGTCATCACAAGGTTCATGCAGTCCTTACTTAAAGGCCACCATACTAATGACTGAACATTCCCTTGTAAATTGTCATGGTCATGTGGGGTCCATCCTTAATGACCACACTGCTCAGTAATGGAGTTTCTGGTCTCAATTAGGGTCATTAAATGAGGACCACTTTTATTTCCTTTGAGATACATGATAGAGAAGAGTAGAATCAGGTGTTATCATCACACTCCATCCCAAAGCTCCATATTGCACGTACTTCCCATTAGCTTCATGTAGAGGCTAAACAAATGTTAAGTATATGCTAAACAGTATCGGAATGAACAAGAATATGTAGGACACCATAGGTTAAACCAAATGGTAAAAAGTGTTCTCCCAATACCACCTTCTGAATATTTCCCAACAGGAAGGTCCAGGTCCACTCCAAACCAGTGCCATCCCCACAAGCACAGATAGGGCCAAAGAATAGCATGGTCAACAGAATTTAATCTACAGTTTCAGGATAAACAGCAGAGTCATAGAGCTGAGAAATGAATGATTTCTTTATCACCTAAGAAATGAATATTTGACATACATTTATATAGATTGTTCAGGTTCTGAAAGGGTTTTTAGTTAACACAATTTTCTCCTTCAAACAGATAGGAACAGAGGTGTATTCAGCTGGTTCAGACCGGTTCAGGCGAACTGGTAGCGGAAATTGTGAGTAGTTTGGAAAACTGGCAAATACCACCTCTGGTTGGCCCCACCCTCCCACCCTCATTGTTCCCTGTCCTATATTCCCTTGTTTTTTTAGTTCAGCTGATTCATGCGGCAGAGTGGATTGCCGCAGCTGAGCTAAAAAACAGCTCAGCTTACCAGTGCTGATGCTGAGGGTGGCCTTTGAGTGCTGCGCATGTGTGCGAAGCGTGCTCTCATCGAACCGGTAGGAAAAGATTTGGAATCCCACCGGTGGATAGGAACCATCCCAAACTTAAGGAAGTATTGAGATAGTATTGCTCTACACTACATTACTGAAGCCACACTTGGTATCCACTTCTGGTTGCCACGATCCAAAAATGATGTTGAGAGCAGAAAGAGTGCAGAGAAGAGCAGCAAAGATGATAAGGAGTGCAGAGTTTAAACTGTACAAAGAACAGCTAAGGGAACTGAAGGCGGCCCAAGCAGCAATGGGTGGAAGGTCATCAGAGGGAGGTTCAACCTGGAACTAAGGAGGAATTTCTAAAGTGATAAATTAATGAAACGGCTTGCCTCATGGACTTATGGATATTTCATCATTGGAGTTTTTTTTTAAAAAAAAAAGATTGGACAACCATTTGTCTGGGATGGAAAAGGACTTCTACCTTGGACAGGGGCTGGACTAGAAGCTTTTCCTTCATGACCTATGATCCTATGATCTTATTAATCTGACCAATTTAATAAGCTAGAGTCTAGAGTATAGTAATGAGGAACTGGTCTCATCTCACTGTACATCCTGTTACTGTTCTCTCTATGAAAAAAATCCAGTGGCTGAACAAATGGTTGCCAAGATTGCTTCTTAATGACTTGCCCCAATCCTGCAGTCCATGTTGAGCCATAACTTTGCAGACAATAATGACAATAACCTGCTAGTACACCTTTGATAGCAGTGGCATTAAAGAGTGAAATCCTTTTCATGGTTCATTGCCACAGAATAGGATTTTAGATAGCTTTTACACAGGGCTCCACTCTGTGTTCAGCATGATCTAACCCAAGGATTTCTCTACGTTCAGTCCTGTTCGAGGTTTCCTAGTAAACCAAAGTACAGATTTGATCTCCTGGATGGAAGAGGACATTGTGGATCAATAATTTTAAGCACCAGATTTGCCTCTTTTTCCTACAATTATCAGGTTGCAATACCCTTCTTTTTCCATGTTGTCATCACAATTTATTTTGGTCATTGGCCAATAAATGTTGCCATTTTTCCAACAGCAGTTCCTATATCAGTGCAGGCATAAGAGACCCTGCATTATGGAAATCACTATTTAAAATGTATACGATCAAGATATTATTGCAGGTGATGGGTGCATGCACGCACACACTGCCCTGCTATCATTTGTTATTAGATAGAACTCTGAAATCTTGACAACACCCTACACAACAGCCTTCAAGTGATCTAAGCAGATGCAGTATTTATCAGTCTTCACTGATTTATTTCAATTCTTCCATTTTCCTTCTCAGAAAAAGCTGTGAGCAACAAATTAAAACATCAACAATCAAAATGTCAATAAGATGCGAATGAATAATAATAACAACAGTACTGTAGAGTGGATTAGGAATGTTATTCCTGGTAACATAGCAGTGAATAAAATGCACATACATCACTCTTATTAAGCTTGAGCTCCTGATTAGGCAGATCATATTCAGAATTGTATTGGAACAGGATATTCTTAGAAGGCTGAGAGTTTGCAGGTACATGCCAACACTATGTGTCAACTATTCCATTTTTCTCCCAGGCAAGGAACTATATGGACAAATCCTCACTTTTATATGAATAAATAAATTATTCTTATTGCCAATTCTGCATTATCAGACTGTGCACAGAATACTGTATTCAACTTTAGCCACAGGTACCATATGTATTTTATTTGGATTCTAGCCGATAACTCGGCATTCCCCGGGTATTTATTTATAAGGGGAAGATGTCCAGACCAAATGTAATTTCTAATGTTGGATTTTCCCATTACCAGAGGGAGCTTCCTTGTGGAGTACTGTGAAGCCTGCAAGAGCAACCTTTTCCTGAGCCTTGATTTTGGTGACAATTAAGTTATTTAAAAATGTTTTCCCTAAATGTTTTTCTTATCTTAATGTCTGTATCTCCCCTTCCCCGATTTTATGTGAGCCGCCCTGAGTCCCCTCAGGGAAAAGGGCGGCCTACAAATATTAATAAAATCTCTAAATCTCTAAAATCCCTGTGCCTCCAGAAGCGTAATTTTTAATGTTGGATTTCCCCCCTTACCAGAGGGAAGCCCCTTGTGGAGTACTGTGAAGCTGTTACCATGGCAATTCCACTGCACTGTACAATAGAAGCCATTTTATGGCAGTACAGTAGAAGCCATTTTAAGGCACAACAGGCTGTATTTTAACAGAACACACTCCCCAAGGGGTGTTAGGGGTATCTTACCCACACATTATTTGTTTCCAGAGAGTAAGTCATCTGTGTACCAAGTTTGGCTGAAATTGCTCGAGGCATTGCAGAGTTATTCTGGAACACCCACCGACCTACACCCACCCACATCCATTTGTATATATATAGATGACAAACATGTTATTTAGCTTATGATAAGAACATAAGAGAAGAGAAGTAAATATACACAGTTCACATAGTTATATGTAAAACTTTAGTTGTGTGTGTGTGTGTGTGTGTGTGTGTGTGTGTGTGTGTGTGTGTGTATGGCAGTGGCCTCATAACTGGATATCCAGGAGATCGCCTCTGGTGCTGCTTCCTGCAGATCTTCTAAGGAATCAGAGAATGCATGTTGTGGGCAATCTTGCACAATATGTTTAATGGTTTGCATAGCAGCACCACAATCACAACAAGGGGAATCATTCCATCCCCACTGAGAGGCAATTCTTCGAGCATGACAGACTGATTTGTAAGAATTGTTCATGAATGGAAACGATTGTCTCTGAAGGGGGCGGGCCCTCCTTTGCTGGAGCTATTGAAACAAAGAATGTTGCAGTAGCCTTGCATTAGGCAAAAGGTTGGTTTCTGAGAGCTCTTCCAATTTTTACATTTTATAAACTTTGATATGATTGATTGGAAGGCATTACACTAGTCAATCACTGTGTTTCTAATAACTTGATTTCACCCACCCCCTAGTTAATAGAGTGTCAGAAATTTATTTCCTATTTAACAGCAAGCTCACTATGGCCTCATCATTAATGGCTCTCTGGAGTCAGGAATGAGTTTTACATAAGGATTTTATCTGACCTGTAGTTTTTACCTGACAGTAATCTTTATTTTCCAAGTCAGAAATGGGGCTATGGGACAAGGTCTTTATTCAAAAACATAAAGGAATGAGTTGTACACTTCCTTACAGAAGAAGTACTGTATAACCTGGAAATATTACCACTGATCAATCTGCTGAAAGGACATTTCTATGCATGTTCCCCAAGGTGCAAGGAGAGAGGTCATACAACTGGCATAACTTATTGGCAACTGTCACTGTTACCTTTTCCTTAAAGGTGATATAGGTACAGATTAGTTGAAAGTAGTGCTGAGGATAGGTTGTCAGAATGAATCCTTCTTTGCTAAAATAGCACACTTGTCATAATAGACCTTTATCTACTCTATCAAGGTCTACATGTTTTCTATTGACATCAATCTCTTCATTGAATTTATATCCCACTTTTCCATCTGAAATGAACTCCCCTGACAGTTACTAAAACAGAGTGAAATATCAGAATTAGTGACTTTAAATAAGTAAAAATAAAGGAGTACTAAAAGATTGTTTTTACTTGGGAGAATGATTGACTCTTTCTTCTCAATAATTGCCTTTGAAATGGGAAGGATGAACTGAGAATGAAGTAGACATTTCTCCATAGTTCTGGATTGATGAATCAAACTGAGCCTTAGAATTTGGGGGCTAAAAATGACTAAAGCATTAATCATAATGACAATTATAGTTAAAATAATTTGAATGACTAATCAAAAAGATATATCCTGAGATTCTTTGTAAAAGCATTTCTCCTTTTGAGCAATCAAAAGATTATTTCTGTTTTCAACATCTGGATCTTTCTGATCAGTTCATCTAGAAAACAAACTCTGCCACAGATTGTAATATTAGTTTCTAAACATGCTACAAGCTGTTGGAGAAGTAACCGCAAGTTATTTCTGTATTATGTTGACAGCAAAGCCAGGTCTTAAATTATCTCCCTCTCCTCCACCCTGGTAAAAGAAAATATTTTATGGAGTGTGTATTGGTCCCATTATATATGTTACGTCCTAGCCTCGGAGACATGGCTACATCTTCAAATCACTCCTATTGGGCAAGGTGAGAGTGGGAGAATTGGTACACAGTGATTGGCTGCCGCACTTGACAGCTCGCTTATAAATAGCTGTCAAGAGGTAACTGTTCGGCTTGTTTTGGTTCTGGAGTTGCTGTTGCGTTAGCTGGTTAATAAAGCCTTGTTGTTCAAGTTACTGTCTTGCCTCAGTCATTGCCACCCATCGAGTATTTAATACTGGCGACGAGGGTGGGATACTGAGGTTTAGGAAGAGCTAAGTCACGTAAGAGAAAAATTTTTTTTTACACAAGGCTACCCAGCTAATTGCTGAGGCAATCTCCTCAGAACGCGTCCTTTTCAGGATCGCTACTTTAAACAACTTTGCACCATTTGAGCCAGCCTGAGAGTTATGGGAGACTTACATAGAATGTTTTGAGTGTTTCCTCGAGGCAAAAGATCTGACCAACTTTCTAGTGGGAGGAAGAGAGCCCTATTCCCGAGTGCTTGTGGGCGCGAAATGTTTGGAACAGCCAGAGCTTTGGCCGCTCCGCAACCAGTTCAATCCCTATCATGGGAGACACTGCTGGCAAGACTACAAAACCATTATGCCCCTGCTCCATCGCACATAGTTAAGTGCTATGCATTCCTACAAAGGCTGCAGAAGGAGGGGGAGTCCGTGAACCAGTACATGGCTGCCGTCAGAGCTGCAGCGCTGCACTGCGACTTTCCTAATCTAGATGATGCTCAAACAATTTGTCTGCGGAGTGAACAATTTGAGACTTCATTGACAACTGTTAGTCCATTCTGAACTCAGCTTTCAGTTGGCACTAGATGAGGCTTGGGCCTCTGAAATGTCAAATGAGTCCTCTGCTGAGATTCAGAGGTTTCGAACCGCAGCGCCCTCCGCCATGCCATCTAATAAGACTGTGCACATTCATCGAGAAGAGGTGGATGAAGATTCTTCGTCCGACACCAATGAGGCTAGCGTTGATCGCCTCAAGATGGCTGGAAGCGGAGCTGGGCATCTACAGAAGAAATCACCTCAGAGCGTCTGGGCTGTTTGTGGGGGGAACCATGCCCATGCCTGGTATCAGTTAAAATCTGCTATTTGCCTTACATGGCTTAGGACCTGGACATCTGAGAGACCGCCTCCTGCCACATACCTCCCAACGACCAATAAGATCTCACAGGTTGGGTCTTCTATGAGTCCCATCGACCAGACAATGCCAGCTGGCGGCTCCTTGGGGGAGGGCCTTCTCTGTAGCTGCTCCAGCCCTGTGGAACGATCTACCCGTAGAGATCCGGACCCTTCCCACTCTCTCGGCGTACCAAAAAGCCACTAAAACCTGGCTGTTCCGGCAGGCCTGGGGCTGTTGAACAAGGTCCAGCTCCACCCAGACGGAATGTATGGTGTGTTCTTTTTTTAAAATTGTATCTCACATTACTTTTTAACTTTTATTTTTATCTTTCTGTAAGCCACCCAGAGTCCTACGGGATTTGGCAGCATACAAATTTATTAAATTGCCAAGTGTGGAAAAAAGGGGCATTTGGCTAAGGTATGCCCTGCACCGTCTCCTCTTGGGGACCAACCAGCTGATTGATTGACTTATTGCAAGCCGGCCTCATGGTCTTATCAGACCTCGGAGGATTGTTTCGCAATTTTCCGTGACCAATGGCAAGATGCTTTGCCGAACAGACAGACCAACATGACATCAGGAAATAAGATTTACCTAAGTGTCCACATTGAAGGCAGCCCCTGTCACATGGAGGTAGACACTGGCTCTTCCAGGTCTATTGTGTCCTGGTCTACTATCAAACGTTTGGTGCCGTCTCTTTCAAAGAAGCGGCTGTCACTGTGCTTTATTCAGTTGCGGGATTATCAAAAGAACCACATTCCTGTTTGTGGGCAGTGGCAGGTACAGTGGTATATACAGTTTTATCATTTACTGCCAGTCATTTTTGATGATGGTGATGATCTTTCATTGCAATATCCCCTGAATATTGTTTAAATCAGGCGTCACCAAACTTTTGGACCTCAGGGACCACTAAACTCATAATTTTAAATCCCGTGGACCACTAATATGAAATAATGACGGGATGGGGTCATTCAGGCATTTAGCTTGGCTGCCTATTAGCGGAGAGAAGCATCCGGGGTCAACCTTAGGTTTTCTGTCCATTGCAGCTAGGAATCTCAAATACGGCCAAGAATGAATGCTTGTCTTGTAGCCAGCCCGGATGTTAGATTGGCCCCTTGCAAACTCTGTCTTTCGAGGAGCCTGGCCGAAGTTTTGTGCACCACTCACTGAAGCGCCTGGACTCCCGGTGGGGGGGGGGGAGGGAAGGGCTGGAGCTACTAAACAGGCAGCCAATCTAGATGCCTGTTTAGGACTCCATCCCATCAGCAAGTGGGAGTAATTCCTTTGGCGGTCTTTGGCGGGCTGTAGTTTGAAGATCCCTAATTTAGTGCAATATAAAAAATGCAAAGATTTTTCTGTGGACCACTGAAATTTTCTCACTGACCACCAGTGGTCAACGGACCACCGGTTGGTGATTGCTGGTTTAAATGATTGTTAGTTTTCCCTTGATTCCCATTCTTATAACTGATTTCATGGATTTTTTTCATATTTTATTGCTAATCCCACAACACTATTTTTTTGTCTCCCCACTGAATGTTATCTCCCTGATGACCACGACTTTCTCCTTCATTGTCATTTATGACTTATAGGTTTTCATTCTGTTATTCCCTTTCGGGCAGTCTTTCTGAGGCTCACAGTATCACCATTTTTACATCCATACTGGGTTGCCTGGATTATAGATATCCTTTAGTTAACAGATCTTGCTTGCATTGCAGAACCTTCTAGATGATTCCTCTGTAAGAGAATTCTACTATAACTTTCATAAATCCTCCCTTTTTTTCCATTTTTCTTTCCTAATATTTGGTCTGAGAGTCCTATCACCTGTTATTAAAACTAGCCTTACCTAATCTTGTCCCACAAGAATGTTGGGATAATATGCTAAGATTTCTCTGGAAACTTGGCTTTGGCCATGACGAGTAGGTTTTATCCTAACCTCTGGATGATTTGAGTTTGGGAAAAAGCTTTTTACAAACCATACTAGCTTAGATAAACCAATGTTCTGGCTTCATATAAACCCAAGTCCTAAGCCCAAGCAATATAATGCCTTTATCAGCTTGCTAGGAGAAACAATGTTTGAGTTTGAAGCTACATTAAATTGATTTAAAGAACACAGTTCAGGATTTCTCTTTGGTTAAAGTCCCCAATAACTTATAGTCAATTTATAATGGTGTCAACTGATGTCTGTCTAGAAATAGATCTGGGAATTGAATCACAGATAATGAGAGCCAATTGTGTAGTGTGTACAATACCTGAAGCACAGCACATTACTTACCACTTTGGATAAAGCCAATAGGCATTTCTGTGATGCAGTAAGATGTTTCTCTGTCATCCCAGATGATCAAAGGCAAACTGCATAGCTTTATAGAAGGGAAATTCAGAGACTGTGGTTTTTTTTTACCTGGGCAGATGGAGATCATTCATCTTCTACAAAGAAGAAACACAATGTTCTGAGTTTTTGTTTTTGTTTTGTTTTTGCCTCCTGCTGCTGGGTGCTTTGACAAGAAAATAATTTATGTTGGTATTTTAGGAAATGTTGACTAACCTCCATCTTTTATGTGCTTGCAAACAGAAGCTATTTAGAGAGATAGATTCTGAAGGCAATGTACAGAGATGTGGGAGAACAAAATAACATTTGGAGATTGAAAAGTTGCAAGGATACTCCATTTCCCCAGTTCTCTTAAGAAAAGCCCAAAATGGAAATGGGGATCCTTGATTTATTGTTGGCTATAACATTGAGACCTATTCTGAAAGTACCAAGGAAAATGTACATTATGTGTGCATTACTTATACCCTGTCAGCCATCTCAGACTCTTACCATAGAGATGTGGTGAATATACTTCAACCTAAAGCACCGTGTTGCTTTATGGAGTGGCTCCTGGTCCCATTTCCATATTAAAGAGAAAACTATGGCACTGTGATCAATATAGATATTATAAACCCTCTTATTTTCTTAGATATTGCTTGACTGCTTTGGCAGGAAATGAAATGCACTTGGTTAGAGGCTGACAGAAACAGTTTGACAATTTTGAATACAAGATCAGTCTCCATTTATTCAGTTGGTTGGGAAGGAGCAATTTTGAAGAACTATAACAGATGCTTGAACATTCTATTCAGTAATTGAGTCTCTCTGCAAAAGTACCTATTTTTCAGAGTGTAATACAGACCTTTTTCCCTAAAAAAAGAGGCTGAAAATCTGGGTGCATCTTATACATTGAATACAGCAATTTTTGCCTCCCAAAACCCTGCCCCCTTTGCAAAAATGGCCATGCATAGCCTTTAGGAGGCTTCCAGAGTGCTCCTGGGGGCTGGGGAAGGCAAAAATGAACAAAAAACAGGCCATTTTTAGCTCATTTTTGTCCACCCCCCCAGAAGCACTCTATAAGCCTTCTAAAGGCTATGCATGCCCTTTTTTTTACTTTCTGCCCTCCTGAAGGCTCAAGGAAAGCCTCTGGAGCCTGGGGGAGGTAAAAACGCACCCCCACTATGGTGCAATAGGCCGAGTAGACCACACCCATCATAGCCACACCCACCCAGCAGAGAACCGGTTGCTAAAATTTTTGAATCCCACCCCTGGGCTGGACAGTACAAGGGAGTGACCAAGGTACATCTGAAGGAGGAGGTATGAGACAGAGGAGTATGGAGAGTTTTGATCCACAATGGCCAAGAGTGGGACATGACTGAATGGCTGACAATATACCAAGAGGAGAAAAAAAAAGATACAGCGATGAAATACATGGAAAAAAGGAAAAAAAGAAGGGGCAGCGGGGAAATAAGGAATACCCTTCAGTGATTTAGAAACTTGGTCTCCCCTTATTTTCACTGACTGGATACTGTATTTGTACCTGCCTTTTCAGAAAATATTTTTGAAACTATAGACACCTAATTTTGTACCACATATGGATTGCATTACAAACCAGTTTAGTGAAGTGGTTAAGCTATCAGGCTGCAAACTAGGATACTGTGAATTCTAGTCCCACCTTAGGCACAAAGGCACCTTAGCCAAATCAGCTGGGTGATCTTGGGCAAGTCACTCTCTCTCAGTCTTAAGAAGAAGGCAAAGGCAAATCATTTCTGAGACCTGTCCAAGAAAACTTCAGGGACTTGTCAAGGCAGTTGTCAGAGTCCACATTGACTTGAAGGCAGAAAAAAAGTTATAATATTATATTTACTTATTTACTTAAGAGCCGAGGTGGCGCAGTGGTTAGGGTGCAGTACTGCAGGCTACTTCAGCTGACTGTTATCTGCAGTTCGGCGGTTCTAATCTCACCAGCTCAAGGTTGACTCAGCCTTCCATCCTTCCGAGGTGGGTGAAATGAGGACCCAGACTGTGGGGGCGATATGCTGACTCTGTAAACCGCTTAGAGAGGGCTGAAAGCCCTATGAAGCGGTATATAAGACTAACTGCTAACTGCTAAGCTAACTGCTAACTGCTAAATCTAGAATATTGCCAGAAGTGCTTAAAATTTGCATACACTTTTAGATTTTTTAAAAGATGTTTTGTTACATTATAATACTATTTCAGCTAAATGTAATTCTTACACACATACATTGCTATAACTTTATGTACTGGAAAATGTGGACAATAAAGATGGCAACTTTTTTTGCCTAGGTGTAAGACAGTTATAAAATAATCTAATCCCACTCTAAAAGAGTTTTTATGCTTGCTGCATTATAACGCAATTCTCTTGAGCTGCTGGCAGTTCAATTTATTTAGTATTTTGTGTATATATTATTATTAGTGTTAAGGCACATTTAATATTTTTGCTTTTATTACAAATATTTGTTCATTTTATTCTATAACTTTTTCATTGCTAAATATTCAGTAAAATATAAAATATTCAGCTTTATGATAGTAAATCAAAGTTTATTCAGAAAGAATCTAGTAATTTTCTAGGTTTCAAATAAATTCACTATAATCTTTCAAGTCAAGGCTTTCTCTTTACAGCAGTCCAGCTACTAATAATATTCCAGAAAAGCACCTGTTTAAACGAACTGTACTCTTCCCACTATTCTTTCAATAGGCAAATTCTGAAGCCTTGACGCATGAGATATATGTCAAATATATAAACAATATTTCCAAGCCTCCAGCCTCTAAATGGCAGTGTTACTTCTTTTTCCTCTGCTTTTAGTTCTCTCTTTAAGTTTTCTTTGCATTAAGAAAAAAAATTGTTAAAAATGACAATCCTGCCGTGCGTGAAGAAAAGATAAGAAAGGCATCCTTAATCCACAAATACAAAAAATGGGAAAAATAGAAGAACAGAAAAAGAGACCAATCCAATGTAAATAGTAAGAGGCATTTGTGGAAATTTCATCCATAAAAAGGAAAAAAAATTAAAGAAAAAAAGATAACACAATAGTCTTAATTCAGGTTAATCCATCGCTTACTCTCTTCTGTCTTCAATTTTAACTTTACTCTAAATCTTTTTGGGCATTCTCTAAAAGTAAAATTTATCTCACCAATTCTGACACACTCTCTCTCCTGCGGAGCTTCCGTTCAGGGGTCTGTCCCAACCTTATGCAGCTTAAAATGGCTGCTTCTCTTGTAGCTGGCAAAAAGAGCTTTCTCCTGGATCGACCAGGGACTTTGTGATATCCCTCAGATCAGCAGGACATGCTCTTCTCTATCACCATCTCTTCGGGATGGTTTAGGTCCAAAAGGACCATCCAGCAACAGAGATATTAACACCAATCCTGGAGCTCCAAGACTGCATGTTGTGTTGTAGCGACGTCAGCCCCGCCTCTCCTCTGAATTTATTTGAAACCTAGTAAAAGGCCTTGGACATCCTAGTGGCAATGTTTACAACTTGAAAAAATGGTGCCTTATGAAGAAGAAGAGGAAATAACTTTGCAAAAAATTATTGAATTATTAGAAATTCAAAAAGTCCTAATAAGCACAGAAAGAATTGAAAAGAATTTGGGGATTATAGAACAAAGAACAGAAAGAATGGAGGGAAGAGTTGACGATATTGATGAAACAATGATGAAACTTGAAGATAGACCTCAAAAAATTCCAGAGAAATATGAACAAAGTGACAAGAAAATTGTTGATACTGACAGCAAACTGAGAGTGGAGGGAAATGATATGTATGGAATACTGAAAGGAGAGGTAGACAAGCTGGATCTCTATCTCATCCTTCAAAGCATAGATGAAGAAAGGGGAGAAAATTTGGCAGAAACAATGAGAGTATCTTTGGCAGAAGCACCAGTGATAACTGAAGGCAAGCTGATGGAAGGAACAGATGGAGGGTTTCAAGTCTTTACAAAATATGCAATGAACAACAAGTTGCCAAGAGAAGTTCACATAAGACTTATCAAGAAAACCTAGAATACAGATTTTACAAATGGCAAGAGATACTGGACTGCACTACTACTGGAAGGATACAGGATGATGAAATAAAATGTCACAATAAAATTAAGTTAAACTTAATTAAACTTTGAGTATTATGTATAAGACAAAGTAATAATAGTTATAGTCAAATAAATGATTAATAATGATAATGCATTTATATATACTAGATTGATATATGTAATTTTATATAAGCTGTAAATGAGGATTATGGAGATGATGTGGAAAAGCTTTTTTTAATAAAAGGTAAACAATTCTATATAGAATAGAATACAAAGATGGAACAACATTGGATGAGTCCAGGATTGTGTAATGAAATGTCATAATATAAATTTACTTTAAATTTAGTATGTTTCACATGAAAAGGATGTAATAATAGCTATATTCAATGAATGTTTAATAATCATAATAATTGTATGCATATATATTAGATTGATGATATGAGCAATGGAATGTGCGAAAAGAGTAAGTTGACATATGAAATTAGAGAACAAGAAGATAAACAATTTTATAGGACATGGGATCTATTTAATTAGTGGTTAGATAAAATAATAATAATATGGAATTAAAAATTTTTTAGAGAATGTTTCCAACACCAAAATAAGAGAATTATTTAAAATGGGATTTTAAAAAATACTTATTATTGGATATGTTGAAAATGATGTAACAAATTATTATAATATAAATGAACCCATATTTAGAATATCTTGTTTAAAATGAAGAAATAATGACCGTCAAACAAATGAAGTACTATAATAATAATGTATAAAAATATACTTGATTGACAATATGTGACTTTATATAAAATTTAAGGGATGACTTCGGAAAGGATGCACAAAAACCTTGTAACCAATCAACACACTGTACGGAATTGAATATTTTTTTATGTTATGTGTTTTGTTTGTTTATTTTTGTTAAAAAAAATAAAAACATATATTAAAAAAAGAAAGAATCTAGTAATTTTAAAAATAATATACCTCCTCTGAAAATTATTTATGATCAAGCTGTTTATCTAGCTGTACTAGATAATCTAGTTCAGGGGTGGGTTTCAAAAATTTCAGCAACAAGTTCTCTGCCTGGTTGCTGGGTTGATGTGGCCATGGTGGGCATGGCCTAGTTGGCCTCCTGCACCATGGCCTCTGGGAGGGTGAAAACTTCCTTCCCTGGGCTCCGGAGACCTCCTGGGAGGCCTGTTTTCCCCCTCCCCGAGCCTCCCCGTGGGCCCTTACCTTGCATCCAAAATGGGCTGTGTGGAGCGGGGTTGGTGGGGCCAGCCAGGGGTGGGCTTTGGAAGTTTTCCAAACCAGCTATAACATTAGCTATGGTGTCTCCCGAACCCGGAGGAACCCGTAGCAGCCCACCCCTGATCTAGTTGTACTTTTATCTCTTCAGAACATTTTAGATGCTACTAAATTCACAAAAAACTCCTTGTTTATGAGGGCTATCCTGTTCAGTTATCTAATTTTGTCTTCTGGTTTACTTAGGATGTTTGGAAGGGGTCCAGGACAACTTGATATGCCCAACTTGCTATGGCCAACTCACCATGGCCAACTCGCTATAAGACAACTTGCCATGGCCAACCCATCATGGGACACTTTGCAGTGGGACAAGAGTTACACTAATATCAAAGAAAGGGTGTAATAGAATCATTAAAGAAAGATGCCAAAGGAGAAACAAAATGAAACGTGAATGACAAAAAGTAAAATATTTTAAAAAATTATTTTAAATAATTTAATTGAACTGTAAAATTGTCTTGTGCCAAGTTGTCCCCATAGTGAGCTGTCCAATTCCAGTTTTGGAGGGCTTTACTTGGTTTGTGTACTGCATTGATAATGTAGTAGTTTGATGGTGGTTAAACCACTAGGCTCATAGAGCACTATATATCTATTTGTTTTATTTGTACTAAGTCTTTTTTTAAAAATATTTTTAATTTGGTATTCCAAATCCATTCTACTCAGAGGGAGAGTAAACATTCAAGCCCTGTGGGTGAGGAGAAAAGGAAATACCACCCAAATTGAAAACATTTCCAAGACATATTTTTGTAATCCCAAACTACCAGAACCAGCCCCTATTTATATTCATTTATAGCATTTTAACTTGATTATATTTTGTGGCATTCCTCTGTTTATTAATAAGGACATCAAATAATAATTACGATTTTCAATTTGTTTTTAAATGCTACTTCCCCATCTGTTCAGCTTGCTTCACTTCCATCATGTTAATTCATTCATTGTTGCCAACCTATCCTTTCATCATGTTCTTGGGCCAATTTTAGGGCTTATTTTGCTTGCTGAGTACATTCCTTTTACCTGGATAATTGATAGGTATGACTCTGCTGTTTTTTCCACCTTGGCTTTGTCTTGTTGTTTCTGCCCTGCTTTTCCATTTGTACGTCAGCGGAGATCTCTTATTTCAAGCAGCTTTATATTTCTTGGAAGTTCTCTCTCAAAGCAAAATTCACCCTTGGTGTAATTCAACATATCCGAGTAGCTTTACACCAGTGATAAATAATTGCAGGGTCACTTAACCTAATTACATTAATATCCATAGTTTCACTCTCCCCGCACCCATCTTTTTTTGAGGCTGTTGTTGACAATTGTTGAAAGGATCTATTAATAAGCTTATAATCCAGATTTAAATCATGTGATTGTAGCTCACATTTATTTGGCATTTTGGCTCCAGCAGAAATGCATTGTGGAAGTTAAAGGGCTGTAGCAGTTCAGAGTTGGATAAGAGGGAATTTGATGTGCTGTGCAGATCCTAGGGAAGAACTATAGAGGACAATCTAGTGCAGGGCTGTCAAACTCCCAGCCTGGGGCCCAGATGTGTCATGTGCTGGCCATGCCCAGTTAGCGAAGGGGAAAAAAAGCAGGGGTGAAATCCAGCAGGTTCTGACAGTTTCTGGAGTAGTTCGGAGAACTGACAAATACCACCTCTGGCTGGCCACAGAGTAAGGTGGGAATGGAGATTTTGCAGTATCCTTCTTCTGCCATGCCCACAAAGCCATGCCCACAAAGCCACACCATGCCCACCAAGCCACGTCCACAGAACTGGTAGTAAAAAAAATGAATTTCATCACTGAAAAAAAATCCCAATATGTCACGTGATGCCACCATGATGACAGGAGTTTGACACCGCTGATTTAGTGGATAACTGAAATTAGGAAACATTACATCTGACTGGGTCAAACTGGGCAGCCATGGACATGTCACTCCATGCTAGCTTATCTCAAGAGTCTTTCTAGTTAGAAGAGCCTGGAAGAATATAGAGTGGGATAAAATGCAAGAAAGAAAGCCGCAAATTTCACATTTCTTTCACTGTAACGTATATTCTTCTATTTTTTTTTGTTGGACAAGCAGGGGTCCTGGATTATTCACTTTATGTTGTTTATCAACTGAAAGGTTGCTCACAATTCTCAAGAATCTACAGTAATGAGATACCACTGACTCATCACAAGCAAATTATTTCTGCAAACTGAAGCTATAGAGGAAGATTGGCTGGGATAAATTAGCAGTATTTCAGGATCTTTTCCAAAGAATTTGTAGCTATATTGCAAGAAAACTACAGAGGAAGAAGTAGTGGCTTTGTTATAAGACTATCGTTGATTAGTGCTAAAGTTTGGTGAAATGAAACACATTGTTCATTAATGCCTAGGATGGACAGAGAAAATGCAGAAACCTAGAGATGAGTTTGTGCCAGTGGCAAAACAGACTACTGACAAATGCCTTAGTGTCACTGTAATTTCAAAGAAAATACCAACTTTATTCCAATTTCAAACAACCGTATCAAAGGTCAGAAAACATCCTTCAAGTTCAGCTGTAATGCAACTTACGTTATATGTTCAGACAAATCCCATATGGCTTCTGAATTGCTGTAAAGCATTAAGATAGAGGTGCCCTAAATGACTTTAGCTTCAGAGACAGTAGAAATCTGTAGGAAAAAGACATGAAATAGGATGTCAAGTCATATAAAACATTGAGAGCCATTGTGGTGTATTCGGGGCCAGTTATTCTCTCTTGCCCTAGGAACCACATTTGAAATTTTGCTTATAAGAAACTGCAGGAACTAGTCCAGGCAGTCAACAGGAGACAACACTGACCTGAAGGCAATAATAATAAAAAGAAATACCATTTGCCTACAGGCAAGAACTGGTGGGACTGCAAAACAGACATAGTAATAGAAAATGAAGGCGCTCTGGGACTTCAAACGGAGAATTCAAACAGACAAACATCTGTCACATAACACTCCAGGCTTAACAATTGTTGATAAGAAAGACAAAAAAGTACCTGGAGGCAATGGAATAGAAAAGGAAGAACTGGAGAAAACCACAACATACAAACACCTGCAAATAGAAGTAGAATAACTTGTGGGGAGGGGGGGGGAGAAAGAAAAATAGCATCAATAATAATAGGTCTCATGAGTGCAATCCTAAATCATCTGGGACCATGGCTTTGAACGTTATGGGCATAGACGAAATCGACAGTAATCAATTGCAAACGTCCGTTTTCTTTGGAACAGGTTACATCTTGTGACCAGAAAGAGATAATTTGCTGCAGCCATCTCACCATAGCCATCTCGCCAAAGCCATCTCTCTGCAGCCAATTTGCTGAGGGAGAACTCAGCATGGCCAACTTGCTGTGGGAAAATTCCACACTGGATAACTCAACATGAAAAATGTTATCTGCCATTATTTCCTTGACATCACTTCCAGTGACAAAAAGGGAAATAATGTCGAAGAAACAGTGGTGGATAACATCGCGTTGAGTTATCTGGCATGGAGTTGTCCCACAGTGTAGTAAGTTGTCCTGTCTGTTGGTGAAATGGCTGTGACAGGAGTGAAATGCTACTGGTTCTGACTGGTTCGCTAGAACCAGTAGCAAAAAATGCTAAGGTCCGCCCGAACCAGTAGTAAAAAAAAGCTTTAAAAAGTGTGTGTGTGTGTGGGGGGAAGGCTCCATGACACTCAGTTGTGCTATGCGATCATTGGAACTTTTTTTTCACTTTTTAAAGCATTTTTTTTTACTAATAGTTCCAGTGAATAAGTAGTAAAAATGCTTTAAAAACTGGGGAAAAAAGATCCCAACGATTGCGTGGCATAACTGAAGGTCAAAGAACCATCCCCCCACTTTTTAAAGCATTTTTTTACTACCTATTCGCCGGAACCAGTAGTAAAAATGCTTTAAAAAGTGAAAAAAATGGTTCCGATGATCGTGTGGATCAGCTGTGAGCCGCGCGATCATCGGATCCTCTTTGTTTCACTTTTTAAAGCATTTTTTCCCCTACCTATTTGACCGAACTGGCAGGAAAAAAAATGCTAAGTGGAATAACATTGGCCATGCCCAAATAGTTACATGAATCCCCACCAAGCCACGCCCACAGAACTGGTGGCAAATTTTTTTACCTGGGCTGTGATGAAATGGCTGCAGTGAGTTGGCCATGGTGAAATGGCTGTGGTGAGATGGCCATCATGAGCCAGCCATGGTGAGTTGTCCTAGTGACATGCCTTTAATATCATCAAAGAACATCTATCTACCTATTCTAGATCTTTGGGAATGATTCAGTAGGTAGATAAAAATGTCAAATCCAGTCTAAATATCTGACTGTGCAACTAATCATAATAATTGGCACATCAGTCTGACTAAATTCTGTTAAATGACTATTGGCTATTTTACAGTCTGTTATACCACAATTGTTCATCAGATTTACTGACAGAATAGGAACTCAATGAATGAAGAGCACTGAGTTTCATCTGCAGCAATCAGTAGGAGAGTCCTTGAATCTCATGAAGTGAACAATGTTATTCTCTTAGTCTTAAAGAAAGTCATACAGTTTATCCTTTAAGGCCATTACTGTCTATTTTTGCTGGTAATGGCTCTCCAAGGATCTTGTGCAGAATTCTTGCTCTGATTCATCAATCTAGGAACACTAGTGACCAAATACAGAATTTGAAGTATATTAAGTACATACTGTTTTGTAGAGTATATCTATTCCAGAGGTGGTATTCAGACAATTCTCTCCAGTTCCAGCGAACCGGTAGTGGCGGCTGTGGGAGGCTCCATATACCCGCCCCAATGTAATGCACAAGCACTATGCATGCACAGAAGGTAGTGCGCATGCGCAGATGAGGTGCGTGCAAGCAAATTGAGCGCATGTGCATGCTCTCACATTTGCGAACTAATAGGGAAGATAAGTGAATCCCACTGCTGATCTATTCACATTTAAATGCATTTATTGCATCACTCTCTAATTCTGGTTCAATCTCAGTTTGACTAAGATAACGTAATTCCAATTACACACAAATCTGTAAACTTTGCAATACTTTTATTATTTTTAATTATAATTTATTAAAAGTATTATTAATACTTTTAGTATGTTTTCTAACAAAGAAGTGTAGATTATAGAAACCAACAAGTATAGAAACAAATAATGCCCTCATAATAAAATACTAAATCTGAACATGCATTTCACAGAGCTAATAGCTGTTGTTATTCTTCTCCAAGTTACTACTATTTGTTTACTGTGATATGAAGTCCCTCATTAACACTATCCGAGTAGTTTGAGGTTTTGGAGTAGAAAAACGATTTTTAGTATGAATGCTACCAAACAGCAACTATGTGTTTGCTAAACTTCATATGTGGACAATGAATAAATGAATGGATGAAATTTCTTTTAAAAGTCTTGTATATAAGCCAGGTGCCAATGTGATAGTGGCCCCTGCTGTAGGACCTTGTGCCATCAACATCCTGACCAGTTTGCCTGTTCGGACAGGTTCAGGCAAACCAAATGCTAATTTTTCATCTGGTTCACCGAACTGGTAGTTGCAAGGACTGGCTGGCCCCTCCCAGCCACCCTGTCCCTCCCAGAAGTCTCCACATGGCCCCTTTTTTTATGCCAGGTAAGTGCAGGGCCCATATGGAGGCTCTGGGAGGGTGAAAAATGGGCCTCCCAGAAGTTCCAGAAGTCTGGAAATCGGCCTGTTTCCAGCCTCCAGAGAGTCTCCGGAACCCAGGGGAGGCAGTTTTCGCCCTCACGGAGGCTCAAGAAGAGCCTCCAGAGCCAGAGGAGAGCGAAAAGTGAGCTTCTCAGAAATCTGGAAATGGGCCTGTTCCCGGCCTCCGGAGAGCTTCTGGAACCCAGGGAAGGCCGTTTTTGCCCTCTCAGAGGCTGAAGGAAAGCCTCTGGAGCCTGAGGAGGGCAAAAACAGCACCCCCTGTCGTGATGCAGGAGGCCGAGTAGGCCACACCCACCATGGCCACGCCCACCTAGCAACCAGACAGACAACCGGTTGCTAAAAATTTTGAATCCACCTCTGATCCTGACTTTAGATGTTGGTGTTAGTCAAGGTATATGTCCCTCTGCAAAAAATAATTTGAAAGGAAGCTGTATTCTAAAATAATTTCATACGATGAAAACATCTGGTCTTGCCTATCCTTTATACAAATTTGTGCTGTGCCTTGCTTTAGAAAGCTCATTTGAGGTATTGTATTGATAAGGTCTTTTTTGTGGGTAAAAGGAAGGAATTTTCATTAATCAAAAGGTCGTCTTTGTTTATAGCACTGGTATTCCTTTCTTTTTTTTTAAAAAAAAGCCTACTTCTTTCCTCCTGATGTCTTGTGAACACCCCCCCCCCCCCGAATGCCTGAATCTATTCCCATCGCTTTCTCTAATGAAACCTTTTATGTGGCTACACATTATTTGCCTCACGGACTGCTAGTGAACAAAAATGCACTGAACAAGAATTTCATGTCATAAAAATCTTTCATCAGTCAAACAGCCCCCAATAAATGTATGCATTTTCTTGGAAGAAATACCAAGGGAACAGAGCAAGCCTCAGTTGATGTTTTTAATTGTGCCCATATTACACACCATACTACTCACCAAACACTTTGAAATGTCTTTGTTAGCATTTAAGGCATCATTTCTAAATAACAAATTTGCAGCCAAGACTAGTGATGCTGAGATTGAGCATCCTCTGTGCTGGTTTTGCAGAAAATGCAATGGAAGCTCAGGAGCTTCCTTTTTATTACAAGAGAGCAGAGATCAGGGTATGAGAAATTACTCCTAGCTGTCATAGATAACTCAAATGTTAAATGCATAGAAGGGAGAAATGTTTTAAGTAGTAACTATATTATTGATCCAATTTTATGCTGTCTAGTTATTCTTTTAAGGGTGTCTTATCCAGTATCTTCTGGCTCCACATTTCTCTCTTTTGTTTGTAGCTATTTTCTTATTTGTAGGAAGATTCAAAATTTCATCTTCTAGAACAGGGGTGTCAAACTCAATGCCAAAGACCCTGATTTGGCCTGCGGGGTACTTAGATCTGGCACACGAGGCCCTCCTGAAAACAGCAAAGGACCAGCCTGCGGTGCTTCTGCCAGCAAAAATGGGCTCTGGAACTCCGTTTTCAACTGCTTCGGTCTCCTGCAACCCTCTGCCAGTGAAAACGGTGCTTGGGAGGGCTGAAAATGGAGCCTGTTTTCACTGATAGAGCACTCAGGCCACCACAGATGCCCCTGACAGGAGTGATGGCAAGCTGGCTACTTCCACCCTAGCCACAACCTCCATCCCCCTGAGGTCAAACACAACCCTGATGCAGCCCTCAATGAAATCGAGTTTGACACTCCTGTTCTAGAACGTTACTTTCTAAATATAGTCTTCCCAAAAATTAGTCCTGGAAACTAAGATGACAGGATTCATTACAAGACTTATTCTCTATCCTCTTTGGTCTTATTCAGAAGCAACAAAATACTTTGGGGCTCCATTTTTAAGAATCATAGAAGGAGCTGGAAATACCAAATTTTATAGCAAAAAAAGACAGGGAAATATTTATCATCAGCGAGGGCTTCAAGAAAATGAAAACAATGGGAAATAATAAATTTCCTTCCATGTATAAGGTGACCAGACGTACCGATTTCAGCATGACAAGCACGCTTTATAACAATTTTTCCCGTGTCCCTCCGCCTTTTAAAAAAGTCTCAATTTTCTGGCTTCATGTTGAAAGCCCAGTGGATTGGCTTAAGAAATCCTAACTGGGGCAAGACAAAGACACCCTGTCTAATCCCTCTCTCTCTCTGTCTCAGTACTTTCATTGAAGATATTAAAATGTTAAAGCAACAAAACAGACCTCCCCCCCCCGCCACGCCGCGTTTACCTCATTTTGTAAGAAAAAAATGATCTAGTACCATAGAGCTGCAGGAAATGGCTAGAGATGTCACCAGTGTTACTTCCTGGATTTTCCAGAGGGGAGGTGCACGGAGGTTGGAGGACTGCTCCAAAATGGTGGCAAAGTTTCTTTGAAAAATATTGACTTGGAGTTTCTGCCTGCTGGTAAGTGTGCTGGGTTTTTTTCTTTTATTTTTTAATGCATTTTAAAATAATGTAGGTTTTTAAAAATGTGCAGCTGCTGTTTTTTTATTCAAAACAATATGTGTAACACTATGATGTGCCATGGAAAAATCATTAAAAAAAAAAAACCCTGAAAGAACAAAAGGTTTTTTTTTAGGGTATTTTATTGATCAAAACTATAATTGTTTCTGCATGACACCCTTAATCACAAATAGCCAACTACACTTCATTTTAAATAGTTTTATTTCCTTTATTGTATGTGATTACTCAAGTCCAAAAACTGAGTTAATTGGATAAACTCAGCTCCACAATTTACTAAATATACAGTTACAGGAATTTCATGTATAGTATGCTGTCTCTTATGGTTTATTGAACATAGGAGAATAATATGAGAGGGATTTGATGTAAAATAAGCTCTTTTAATTAATTCAAAATCAACGCAGCAGACAAGACATGGGAGTGAACATAATACACACTTTAACAATATTTTTTTCTTTTAGCCATCAAATACTGCAGCAAGTGTGTCAGTAATAATAGCAAGACAGGCATAGGATTTTCCAGCAAGGTTAATTTTACTTTTTTATGGTTTTGATGTTGTATTTAATTTTATCTGTATTAGAAACTTATGAAGGCTGTGCAACATTTTGAGGTGATATAGAGTATGTAAAGGCATGAATATAGTAGAACCTCTGGTCACAACCATAATTCGTTCCATAACATTGGTCATAAACTGATTTGGTCATGAATCAAACCTAATTTTGGAAATTTGGCGCTTACAAAAAAAAATGGTGCAGAAGGGGAAATCAGCAGCGGGGGTGGGTGGGTGGAGAGAATGTGAATATTTTGGTCAGAAGCGTTCGTGACCAGAGGTTCTACTGTATAACATCTTCACTTAAGACTTAAGATTCACTTAAGATATAACATCTTCACTTAAGATTCACTTACGAACTGTGGCAAGAATGGTGGTATAGTGACCAAAGTTACAATGGCATTGAAAAAAGTGACTGATGACCATTTTCACACTTAGCGACCATTTTCACACTTAGCGACCGTTGCAGCATCCTCATGGTCACGCGATCAAAATTTTGATGTTTGGCAACAGATTCGTATTTATGATGGTTTCAGTGTCCTGGGGTCATATAATCACCTTTTGACAAAGTCAAATGGGGAAACCAGATTCACTTATGCTACTAACTTATCAGCTGCAGTTATTCACTTAAGAACTGTGGCAAGAAAGGTGGTATAATGGGCTTAGTGACCAAAGTTACAATGACATTGAAAAAAGTGACTGATGACCATTTTTCACACTTAGCGACCATTTTCACACTTAGCGACCGTTGCAGCATCCTCATGGTCACGTGATCAAAATTTGGATGTTTGGCAACAGTTACAATTTATATTTGTAAATTGTAGTTATGTTGAAATAAAAAAAACATTACAATACTATTTTTGCATTGTATGAAAAATTTTGTTGCTCCGTATAAAATTTTTAATCAACACACCCCCCCCCCCCCCCCAGTCAAAGGTATCCCTCTTTACCAATCTGAAAATCTGGTCACCTTATCCATGTAGGAATAGGAAACCATCTCAGTTCAGATAAATTGCTCATCTATGTATGATCTCTTCCTCTTTATAAATACTATCTCAGACCCAAAGAGAAATAAATATCTGTGAATAACTGGTAAACATTCTGGACAATGTAGAATGAAATCATGGGTTAAAGAATCTAATTTTGGTTTATCAGTGGCACAATATGCAATGCTTTATATATAGGTGATCTATAAATACCTCACTTGAGTAGCTGATCTGTGTGTATGTGTGCTTATACAGAATTATGATTTTTAGGATTATGATATATAAAGTATATTTTAATTTGACTATGGGTAGAGAGCTATTTTCTACAGCCAAACAAAAAATATAATTAAAAATGATTCAGCACAAAAATAACCAAATGCTATCTTAAACTGTCAATAAACTTCTATTGGAGTTTTCTAACTGTAGGCCTGGGGAGAAACACCAGGTATTCGTAGCCTTCTGAAAGGTTGTTCAGGACCCTCCAAATTTTATGAAAGAAGCTGTTTTATATGCACAATATTCATTTCAAATTGATTGAGATGGATTTTGAGACCATCAAAGCTGTTGATCTAATTCAGAGATTTTACTAAATTGGCATTGAATCCCATCTCTGAATCAAAGATTTATACAGCCTGGTCACCTTCAATCTTTCTTTAACTTCTTTCCATATTTGAAGAATTATGCATCCCTGCTCACAGTTACTCACACCCTAGTCTTGACCAGTGGTGGGATTCAATTTTTTAAATATCAGTTCTGTGGGTGTGGCTTGGTGGGCGTGGCTTGGTGGGCGTGGCAGGGGAAGGATACTGCAAAATCCCCATTTCGTCTTGATCAGCTGGGACTCGGGAGGCAGAGAATAGATGGGGCCTGGACCAGTCAGAGGTGGTATTTACTAGTTCTCTGAACTACTCAAAATTTCCACTACCAATTCTCCAGAACTGATCAGAACCTGCTGTATACCACCTCTGCTCTTGACTATTGCAATGCCTTCTACATGAGGCTGCCCTTGAACAATATCCAGAAGCTTCAATTGATTCAAAATATGATGCCCCACATTGTTTTGTGTGAGCCTAAATTTACACATGTGTCACTTCTCCCGTGGGAGCTACATGGCTGCCAATTTCCTTCTAGATCAATTCAAGGTGCTGATTGTCACCTTCAAAACCTTATATGGCTTGCGACCATCTTTTCCCAGTCACCCAACCCATTCAGAGTGGGGGGGGGGAAGAGAAGTTTAAGTATCTCCTTGCTTAAAGAGGTCTATTTAGTGAGACCAAGAAGAAGGGCCTTCTTTGTTGTGGCTCCGTCCCTGTGTAACATCATCCCTGCAGTCATAACATTGTCCCCCTGCCCATTTGATACTCCTTCTCAAGCACCTGAAGACATAGTTCACTCAATTGGCCTGGAGACACCATACTAGTACAGAGGTGACTGGTCTGATTGTTGCCACCAGAGAGGTGGGGGTTTATTGATTTACTACAGCTTTTGTACATTTTAAGCTATATAGAGTCACTGTGACTGACTTGGGTGGCCATATAATTTTTTAAAAAATAAATAAATAAACAATCAGGTCCTGATTTTATCTGCTCTCTCATATATATATGCACACATCCCTTTCACAGCAGCAAAATAATTATGCTTTTATTGGAAATAGAAAATTTTAGTTGTCAGATTACTAATAGATTTTTGATCCAAGGCAATGCTAATGTTTGTATGTCCATTCCAAGAAGAATCTGTGGGAACTCTGTCCTCCTCTACGGTCAGAGTATAGAAGCTCCACAGAGCTCCAATTATGCTACTTCTAAAAAATATGGGCTTCACCAACCAACAATGTGTGCAGGTTCTGCTATCTGACATCAACTCTGAGGCAAAGAATTCATTACCTGATTCAGTGCAGCCAGAGGTGGGATTGAAAATTTTTAGCAGCTGGTTCTCTGCCTGGTTGCTGGTGGGCATGGCCATGGGGGTGTGGCCTCCTGCACCATGGTGGGGGATGGGCATTTTCACCCTCCCCAGGCTCCAGAGGCTTTTCTACAGCCTCCAGGAGGGTGAAAAGTCTCCTTCTAGCTCTGGAGGCCCTCCAAAAAAAGGCCCGTTTCTGGACTTCCAGAACTTCTGGGAGGTCCGGCATGATTAACGGGCCACATGGAGACTCCTGGGAGGGAAGGGGTGAGGTGGGCGGGGCCAACCCACCTCATTCCAACTACTGGTTCGGCGAGCCAGATGCAATATTAACATCCGGTTCCCCGACCAGTTCAAACCGGCCGAATCCCACCCATGAGTGCAGCTGCATATAAAATACACATAGCAATGAAAGCAACTGAATCTGCTCAATTTTGGTTTGGTTTAGGACTGAGTTACCTTTTCCTAGTCAAAACATCTAAGTTTTTTATCTTTAAATTTCTTTGTTAAATTTACTGTTTTCTTTATCCCTGTTAAGTAAGCCACCCAGAAATTTGTAGAATTGGATGTCATCCAAATCACATGATAAATACATTCTAAAAATCTTTTAGCCTTAGGCCTAGTGTTAAGTGATCTTTGACATTCTTTTGGTAAAAAAAATTACTTACTTATCCTTGGTCACTTATTTTAATCTTTTAGCTAAAATACATTGATCTAAATATATTTTTCTGTATATTTAGAATGTGCTGGTTAATGACCACAATGAAGATTGATCTGATTGCAACGATTTCTGTATAGGTTAATGACATTCTAAAAGGGGTATGTAAAGTATATTGCACTATGTAAAGAGACGCCATGTTCACCTATGCTAAAAGATATTCATTGTTGTCAATAATGCTGTGGCATTTCACATGAGTAGTTGAACGGCTTTCATTTTCCAAAAGAAAAGGGCACTGGGGTTTATCTGAAGATTCATTATAAACTTTTTTAAAAAACAAAAATCAAAGGCGTATAGTTCCTGTCTATTAGAATGCTAGTCAATACTGGAATTCAATTTTACAGCTTGTCATCCAGGTCTGCTTTGAGGGGACAGATGTCGAGCACTGAGTCCTGTGAACACATGTCCTGTCACAGAGGGAACATTGCCTATCTTCCACTTGAAGTTTGCAACCTGTCAGGTTGTATGGAAGATGAATTCTAGTCAACATTTTGGAAGTGCACGTGAAGCATGGTGGATAATTTGTTGTGGAGAGAATATAACCCCCCCTCCAACCAAATAAATCTGAGGTGAACATTTTTTCCAGTGTAAAATCTGAAAACTTCCCTCCTGTAGAGCAGGGGATGTCAAACTCAAGGCCCAGGGACTGGATCCAGACCACGGGGTGCTTAGATCTGGCCATGAGGCCACCTTGGAAACAATGAAGGACTGGCCCATGGTGCCTCTGCCAGTGAAAACGGAGTTCGGGGGGGGGCTTTTCTCTGGCAGAGCACTCGGGCCACCACATGCGCCCCTGACAGGAGTGATGGTGAGTTCGCCATGCCCACCCTGGCCACACCCACTTCAGCCCCCGAAGGTCAAACAGAACCCTAATGCAGCCCTCAATGAAATTGAGTTCGACACCTCTGTTGTAGAGAAACAAACTGTATAGGGTATGTTGCACATCAGATTGTACAGTCCTATTCCATCCTGCTAGATTTTGACAGGGTATAAATTCAAGTCTGGTTTTCAACAGAATAGTTTACTTTTAAGGGTTTTAAATATTTTGACTGGCTGGGTTGGCTTGCTATGCAAAGAATATGTAGGCTAAGTGGTCCATATGTTGGACAGGAATGGGCAATTGTTTCTATGTTGAATCTATGGGTTGCTGTGGAAGAAATCTGCCAGAAGGCAGGGCAGATAGCTTTCCTTATATCTGGACCAAAAATAAAAAAAGTTCTTTGCTTTCTTAGCTAGTAGACAAGGCATTAGAACCTGGAAAATCCTTTAAAAGAGATGGTTCTTAAACAGCTACAGAGCATCTTTATTTAAACCATTGAAGTGCTTTTAGCTTGCACAGCTGCTTGTTAAGCTTGCTTCTCAGCTCTCTCCCTGCACATGTACATGCAACAGCAAATTCTCTTGCAGGGGAAAAAGTAATGCAGAAAATTGCTCTTAAATTCTTATCTCTTTGGGAAATGGCTTGAAGAAAAAGCAAAATGCCTGGGAATGAAAGTCAAAAAAGTAGATATTTGACACATCAGCATAAATGAATTGAAGCCATTTGGAAACCATTTCAACAAAACACAAATGCAGCCTCATTGCATAGCTCTGAAACCCAAGTCATGGTTGTAGAAAGTGTACATCCCTGTTATTTTTACATTTCAGTTCTTCCATAGTGGGGTGAGAGTATTGCAGCACAAGTGATTGAACAAGTCAAACTAGTGCCTTAGACTTCAAGAGTATTGACTTCAACAAACTTAGGGAGACCTTAGGAAGGATTCCCATGGATGGAAATCTTAAGATTTAATGGGAAAACAATTCAAGATGCTTGATAACTTTGACAATGCCCTTATCCACAAAAAGAATAAAATAAAAATTGGAAAAGTGACACATAACTAAAACAGAATACCAAGCAAATAGCCCAAATCTGCAAGGACAAAGTTTAAAAAGCTAAGACGCAGAATGACTAAGACTTGCAACAAATGCCAAAATAGCAGTATTTTTTTTCCACTTTGTAAAAAACAAAGAAAAAAGTCAAGGAGATGATTGGTACACTATGGGAGCAGATGGCAAGGAGATGACAGGAAGAAGGAAAAAAGTGGAACTGCTTAATTCATTCTTTGCCCTATCTTTATAAAAAGGGGGAAAATAGTACAACCTATAAAAAGCAATACCATAGAAGACAGAATAGGAATACAAGTCAAAATAGCCAATAAATGATAAAAGACCTCCTATCCAGTCTAAATGAGTTCAAATCACCAGAACCAGATGGGTTCATCTCAGAAGAAACTGGCCATTGTGATCTCAGAACCAATGAACAAAATATTTCAAACATCCTGGACCACTGGGGAACAACCAGAAGACTGGAAAATAGCTGATGTATGTCCATGCTTCAAAAAGAGGAAAAATGGATCCAGAAAATCAGTCTGACATCAATACATGGGGAAATCCTGGAAAAGTTAAGCTGTGGGTCTGTGAACACATACAAATGAGCAAGGCTATTACTAGAAGTCAAAATGACTGTTAAAAACAGATCATACTAGATAAATTTATTGTCTTCTTTGAAAAACTGGACCAGCAAAGTGCTGCAGTTTACACAGTTTACTTAGACTTCAGTAAAACATTTGACAAAGTAGAATATAGCCTACTTTGGTAACATAGAACAATGTGGGATAGACAATATCACTGACAGAGGGATTCACAAGGAGGAAGGTATGCAGTGAGGTACCTCAAGGTTCTTTCTTAGGTTCAGTAGTCTTCAGCATCTTCATAAATGATCTACATGAGATGATAGAAGGGGAACTCATCAAATTTGCAGATGACTCCAAGCTTAAGTCATGAATTTAAGCTAGAGAAAGATCTTGACATGTTTGAACATTATGCCTTTATAACAAAATGCAATTCAGTGGGCAGAAAAATATGGCTTTATACTTAGACAGGAAAACCAAATTCATAGGTTCGGAATAGGTGGTACCTGGCTCAAGATTAACAACTGGTTTAGGTGTGGTTTAGGTGTTCTAGTAGGCTAGCATTCAAGTTTAAGAAGCAGTTGCTGTGGCTACAGTCCTAGGCTACATCAATAGAGGGATGGTATCAATATCACATGAAATGATAGTACTGCTTTATGCTGCACTGGTAAAACCACACTTGGAATACTGTGTCCAGTTCTGGTCACAATATGAAAAAGATGCCGAGACTCTAGAAAGAGTGTAGAGAAGAGCAAAAAAGGTGATAATGGGTCTGGAGGCTAAACCATACAATATATGTTTGCAGGAATTGGGTATATCTAATTTATTGAAATTAGAGAAAAACAAGGATGATATGACAGCAGTCTTCCAATACTTTAGGGGCACAGGGAAGTGGGAGTCAACTTATTTTCCAAAGCACCCGAGGGCAGGAGAACAAGTAATGGATGAAAAATTATTAAAGATAGACCCAACCTAGAATTAAGGAGAAATTTCCTAACAGTGAGAACAAATGATCAGTGAAATGGCTTGCTTCCAGAAGTTGTGGGTGCTCCTTCATTGGAGGTTTTCAAGAAGAAATTGGACAACCATTTATCGGAAATGGTATAAGAACTGCAATGTTCAGAAGATCTCCAAGGTCCCTTCCAACCTTGCTATTCTTTATTATACATTCTAATGGTAACTCTTTTGTTATCACTGACTAGCATTTTATAGATTTTTTTAAAGGTTACAGGGCTCAGATTAAAATACATAAACATTTTCTGAAAGATTAATAGAAATCAATAAAATAGTTTATACGACCAAACACTATAAACTCGAAAGGAAAAAAGAATTAAAAAAAAAATCTAAAGATTTAAATCTCATTGATATTCTCTTCAATTAAAACTCATTGACCAAGTTATAAAACTACTTACTGAATAAAATACTGAGAAGCTAATATACTGAGGTACAAGTGAGTATATGTTGTGTTACATTGTGTAGTCATTATTATCAGTGCAAATCAGTTCACTGCAGGACAAGGAACTATTCATTGAAGAGTATGGATTGCAATCTGCCAGAGGTTGTTAGATCAATGTTTTCCACTTCCTACTCTCAGACTGAGAAAGAGTAACAGGCCAAAGGGATTGCTTTGCTCCAGCACCTTAACCACTATGCCATACATATCTCATATAAAGGTAAAAGGTAAAGGTTCCCCTCTCACATATGTGCTAGTCGCTCCTGACTCTAGGGGGCAGTGCTCATTTCACTTTCAAAGACAAAGAGCCAGTGATGTCCAAAGACGTCTCCGTGGTCATGTGGCTGGCATGACTAAATGCCAAAGGCACACGGAATGCTGTTACCTTCCCACCAAAGATGATTCCTATTTTTCTACTTGCATTTTTTACATGCTTTCGAACTGCTAGGTTGGCAGAAGCTGGGACAAGTAACAGGAACTCACACCGTTACGCAGCACTAGGGATTCGAACTGCCAAACTGCCAACCTTTCTGATTGGCAAGCTCAGCGTCTTAGGTACTGAGCCACCACGATCCTCTTAGAACTCATATATATTGAGAAAAAACAGAGGACATAAAAACATGGGAAACATTTATTTATATAGTTATGAGCTGTACAATGGCAGCAAAACCAAATTTTTGCCACTCTCTGGGAATGTTTGGGTTCTGGTATGTCTGTCAAAAGCTAAGGAGATCAATGTCAGATAAGAGGGAACATTTATTAGCAAGCTGAGGTATGCAGATAGGGCACAAGTTGTAGGAGAAATGAAATTAAAGGGACATGTGGGATAGAGCCTTAGGTTCCCTCTAATGAAAGGGGCAGGTTTGCTCAGTAAAAGAGCTATTGCCATCCTTCCTTTCCAACATCTTACAGATGAAGACATGAAAATGGCTAAAGAAAAAACTCTATTGTGCCTTTGTCGGATAATACAAATAGGTAATTTGCTGGGTGAAGAGTTTCCTTTATGTCCTGCTAGCACTGATTGTCCAATTCACCTTGCTCTATTTGGAGATCTATGTCAAACGTTTGTTGCTGGATTTTGTATCCCTGTAGTTTTATTTGAAAAAGGGACACGGTGGCTAGTGGCTAAGATGCTGAGCTTGTCGATCAGAAAGGTTGGCATTTCTGCGGTTCGAATCCCTAGCGCCGCATAATGGAGTGAGCTCCCGTTACTTGTCCCAGCTTCTGCCAACCTAGCAGTTCGAAAACATGTAAAAATGCAAATAGAAAAATAAGAATCACCTTTGGTGGGAAGGTAACAGTGTTCCGTGCGCATTCTGTGTTTAGTCATGCCGACCACATGACCATGGAGACGTCTTTGGACAGTACTGGCTCTTTGGCTTTGAAATGCATATGAGCACCACCCCCTAGCATTGGGAACGACTAGCACATATGTGCGAGGGGAACCTTTACCTTTACCTTACTTTTATTTGAAAAGTTGCACTGGCATAGATAATTCTGAATTCTGGCTTTCCAAAAACAAGAAAAAAACCAACATCAAAAAGGATAATGGCAGCCAGGAAGTTACTAAGATAGTGAAGCTTGAACAACAGCTGGCTTATCTGAAGCCTAGATTCCAGGTGGATCATCATCATTTCTAAATTTAAAATTCATATGCAGCAAGGTATCCCAAACAGCCTTATTAGAAATCTGGACAGTGCAATTTCTAAAGGTTTTAAATAATTATATCCACGTGCCTCACATGAAAGTAAACTCATTAGCGCAAAGGGCTAAAGATGACCAATTAGAGGTATTATCCAAAATTGAAGAGCTCTGACTAACAATAAAGACACAGCAACCCCTCTTGCTGTCTATATAACTCAATTTATTCCGATTTCATGGCCTGCTAGACCATTTAACTACAGTCCCTGGTGTTAACGATGGAGATAAGATGGAAGAAATTTGCTTTCTACCCAAGTTAGTACAGTATTTTGAAGTGTGAAGCTGCTGTGATATTATTTAGCAGTGCTTTCATCTTTTGATCAGTGCACACCCTATTGGGGATAATTTTCAATGTTTCCAGGAAAAACAATCATTTTGGGCACATTGATGGTATTACTAAGCTGCTGAAAAGCAAATCATTTTTCTGCTGATAATAACAAAAGGCCAAATTGCATGAACAAGGTCGATGGCATGAAGTTGGTTGTAACTAGTTAGCACTGGGAAAAGCAAAAACCCACATAAATTTCCACATAAATACTGTTATTAAGAAGAGACAGAATCAGTTGCTTGTTGAAACACATGTACAGCTGTGTGAAAAAGTCCTGCACGCTTTCAGTTTTAAGCTCTATTTACTGTACATTGAATTTACGTGCTGGATGGGCTTTCTTGGATTTCCAATCCCAACCCATGTGGAAAGCAATTACTGTACATTCTCTATTTTATATTGAGAATTCCACTTGTTTGGATGAAATGTTTCTCTAAAATATACTCTATATTCTCATAGAATGAATAATAACACTATTGTGAATTTCTTCGTAGGCTTTTAGTAGCCAGCATTTTAAGCCTGCCTTCAGTGGAACAATCACTTTAATATTATGTTAATGAAGCAAGCTTTTAGTCAATCTGCAAGTCATCTCTCTGTCTTGAAATCCACTGATAAAAAGTGAAAAATCTACCTTGGCAAGAGACAGATGACCTGCTGACAGACTGTGCATATATTTCATTCTGTTCCAGAAGGAAAGTATCAGATAAATTCTCCAGGGTTTATGAAGAATTGCAGTAAAATGTCAGTGGCATAAGAACATAAAAACAATTGGGGGAAGATCAAGCTGACAAATATGATTTCTGTCTCCTTAAATAAAATGTAGATATTTCTGTATATCACTCAAGGAGAGCCATGACTGCAAAGAGAAATATAAAAAGACATGAAAGACTATGACTTATTTTATGCATGGAAAAAAGCAATTCCAAGACATATGCAAGTTTTTTTCTTGACAAGGAATACAGGACCCCTAGCTCAGGAGAACCTTAAACACTCCAAGAGCCATAATGGTCCTAACTGGAAGTTCTCCGTTCAATTCTGGAGCTGAGCGGAAGTCCGGTTTCTCCACCATAGAGTCTCCTCCTAGCAGAGCATCCTTTTTCCTTTTACAGACTGGAAGTTTGGTTCCCCACCATAGAGTTTCCTCCTAGTGCGGTGTCCTTTTTTCTTTTACCGACTGGAAGTTGTTGTCCCATACCCTAGCTGGTAACTCAGAAAAATCTTACCTGTACATCAGTTCTTTGAATATATGGACCCCTGTTTTTATATAATAGTTAACAGCTGTTAAGCTTCTGCATAGTTTTTGCATTAGTTCCAATTATATAGGAATTGCATTATGCTAATCTCCTATTTGGTCTTGGTTGCTCAGCATTATTTATAAGGGATGGACACTGTGCAATCCACAAATTGTGTGGAACTTCACAAATACATTTTGTCTGAGGTTTGCTGTATCCAGAAATTATTACTTTTTCTTTTTAAAGGTGAGAAGGAATGGAAGACATTTGCCTACCATTCCTATCATTAACTTCTCTCAGTTCCTCCCAAAGCTGATCAGTCTTTACCATTTTTAGATATCTTGCAAGCCAAAAAAAGAATAACGGGAGACAGAATAAATGCGAGGATTTAGCATCATGAAAAGCTTTGTACAATTTCCTTTCCTCTGATAGCTTATTCTAATAAAATAGTTGCAAGGGGTAGATTGAAATCAAGCCTTCTTTCAAATTATCTTATGGTACCTTTATGCCATCTTAGTGGTAAGCTAATTGTAATTTCCTTTTCATTGCAAATCGGTGCTGGCAAAGAACTAGATAGCTGTTTTATAAGGTTGTTTCGCACTAAGTAGAATAAAGATTGAAGCCAAAAATTGCTCAAAAGAGTCTGTAATGCCTGGTACATATTATGTTGTATAAAATGTTTTTTTGTTTATTATTCCCAGCTCAGCTATCTTGATAATGCCTTCTTTGTGGCCTCTAATTTATCTGTGTTGCTGAAATTCCACACATAGTTTTCTGTATGAGATGTGATTAGTTGAAAGTTAGTCCATGAATAAAATGAAAATATATAGATAGATAGTCCTTAACTTAAAACATACATTTAGTGGCCATCTGAAGTTACAACAGCACTGAAAAAAGTGACCGATCACCGGTTTTCACACTTATGACTGTTGCAGCATCCCCATGGTCACCCGATAAAAATTCAGGCACTTGGCAACTGAAATGTACTTATGACAGATGCACTGTCCCATGGTCATGTGATCGCCATTTGTAACTTTTCCTGCCAGCTTCTTGACAAACAGAGTCAAAATGGGAAGCCGGATGCTCACATTTGCGAACCAGTAAGTGAATCCCACAGCTGCCTCTAGGACATAATAGAATTAACTCATCACCACTAGAATAGCCAAAGCTCACAAGGCTCATCTCAGACATCACACAACCCTCTAGCAGCATTCCAGAACCCTATAAAAATCCACATACTCATCAAACCAATTTGTCAGCTGTCCCAGAACGACAGGCTGTTGTAGGTTCTGCTCATCAATAAACAGAGTCCTTCTTTCCAATCCGCAGCCATTTTATTTCCAGCGCCGTTCTCCCGGATTGGAACTGGACTGGATTTTTCTTCCAACAGACCTGAGGCTTCCCCCCTGCCTGTCTGGATGTTTCTCAGCAGGGATGAACCCATTGAGGCAACTTTAGGTCAATCTGGGCCTATTTCAAAGCATGCTTGTGAGGGGATAATCACCTTTTAAAAAGAAACATACCATATGACATGTGACCAGAAGAAAATAATTGAGAATCCAAAGAAAAATGAACAGATCAAAATTTTATGGCATTTCTTTTCTTCAGAAACACGAAGTTGGGCTCATGCTTGATTAGATGGTACAAAACTACTGTGTGTGTGTTTGTGTGTGTGTGTGTCTGTGTGTGTGTGTGTGTGTGTGTCAGAGGTGGGTTCCTACTGGTTCAGACCAGTTCAGCTGAATAGGGCTGCCACGCCCCCTAGCTGGCACCATAGGCACCGCCATCTTGTTTTTTGCTTCTGTGCATGCAGAGAAGCAATTTTTTAGTACTGCGCATGTGTGCGTAGCATGCATTAAGAGCGTGCACATACGCAGTGCATCCCTGAGCAAAGCAGCAGTAGCAGCAGCTGGAACCACCCTTGGTGTGTGTCTGTATAATCATACAGCTGTTGTACAGCCTATCTAGTCAAGCCCCTCTACAAAAGCAGCATTGCCAATCTCTCCTATCTTTCTATCAAGTCTTTTCAAAGCTTTACTTACGCTTACCTACTTCATCCTATGGATCAGGGTTGTCAAACTCATGGCTCGTGGGCTGGATGCATCATATGCTTGCACATCCCTGCCTGATTTAGCGAAGGGGAATAAAGTCCCGATACTTCATATGACGCCACTGTGACGATGTGAGTTTGACACCCTTGACATAGATTTATTATGACACACTTGAATTTTAGTAGAACTTTCATTTTCTGATGGGAAAATTTGGATAGCCAAATTACTGATTTGGTTGAGTCCTTAATAACAAAATGTTCAGTTCTATGGGAGTGATACCAGTAAAGTGGCCGGTTGATCTGCTGGCAACTTACAGCATGGATTTGTTTTTTTTTACTCAAATCAAAGTCTGTATTTTCGGTGGGAGAGAAAGCACACTAGCTCTGAGCTTCAGCAGAGAGAGGGAACATAATTTCTGAATAACAAAAGAAATACAGCTCCAAACTACCATTGTGTTTTATTTCTCTTGAACACCTCATTAAAAGCCGCTTCATTTTCTTGCACATGGCTCTTAAGGGAGAGTGGAAGGTGTGTATTTTTAATTAATAATTTAAAAGAAAAATGATTCCCTCTGTGCATATGAGCTTTCCTTTAAAAAGTGATCAAAATGAAATGTAAGGCCTAAGTAAGCACTGTGGAAGTAGCTGGCACAGCATGCAACATTTGTACTTAGAATTCAGTGCATCTTCTACCTGCAATTAAAATTCATTACATCTTTGTCCAAGAGCTCCTGCAAGAAAAGCTATTTAGCGTAGCATAAAAGAAATTTGCTGGATTGATACACCTCGGTATTTTTAATGCATGCCTAGAGTCTGGAAAGTCTTAAACGTTAACATCTTTCAATGGATGTTAGCTTTCCAAAATGGCTTGTCAGTCATTTCCCTTACTTTGCAAAAATACAGGGAAGAAGTAGCCCGTAGTTTTTGTTCCAAAGTTGAAATAAATAATTAATATTAAATTCACAATCACAATCCTCTAAATCAGTGATGGTGATGGTGATCTGTTCTGACCCCCCCTCCTTGCTTATTCACAAACGACAGCCAGACAGAACTTCAAAGGAAATATCTTTATCAGTCCTGGCTCAAGCTGGCTGCGAGCCCAAAATAAATAAATAAAGATAGATAAAGTCTCTGGCAAAAAGTTATACAGCCAATGCAAAATCAAAACTCTTACAGCAAACCAGGTTTACAGAAAGCAAATCACTTATCCAAGTTCCTCTTGAATCACTAACTCGAACAGGAACCGAACTGAACTCACGAACAAACGAACGACAAATGTTGACTTCTGCAACTAAGGCATGACACCATCAGTCTTTTATCTGCAGGAGAAGACCCTAACGAGCACCAGCTGCTTGTTATCTTCTCTGGGAGCATCCTGAAACTACTCACTGATAGCAGTTCCAAAGGCTCCTACTGAGCCACAACAGTGATCCTATGACATATGTGTCAAAGGTAACATGCCACAATGTTTTGGTTGACACAATAGCATTCACCAACACCTGACAACAACTATTCTCAAAATCACACCCTGTTCTCATGTGATGGGGTTGCACTAGAATGGGGTGTTTTCTCACACAGCCTCTGGACTAGTGTTGGGATTCACTTATGGTTCCTATGTCTGCGCATGCGCACTGCCTTCTGCGCACGAACAGTGCTCACACATTATGTCAGGGTGGATGGGCAGAACTTCCCGCAGCCGGAGAGAACCAGCTGAATACCACCTCTGCTCTGGATCCTCTGGAAACTGCATTAGAGGACCATGTTTTACATAATCTCCAAAAGTCACCCAAGAATGAGTTTTCAGAGACTTCAGAGCCCATGGACAAGCATTTAAAAATCTCATGTGACCCTGAGCTCCCTCACCTTGTCTGTATTTTTTAAAGAATAAAATAGAATAATAGAGTTGCAAGGGATCTTGGAGGTCTTCTAGTCGAACCCCTGCCAGGCAGAAAACCCTTTACCATTTCAGAGAAATTGTTGTCCAATCTCTTCTTAAAAACTTCCAGTTTTGGAGCATTCACAACTTCTGAAGGCAAGTTGTTCCACTGATTAATTCTTCTAACGGTCAGGAAATTTCTTCTTAGTTCTAAGTTGCTTCTCTCCTTGATTAGTGTCCACCCATTGCTTCCTGCCCTGCCCTCAGGTGCTTTGGAGAATAGCTTGATTGCTTCTTTTTGTCTCAAACCCTGAGATATTGGAATACTGCTATCATGTCACTCCTAGTCCTTCTTTTCATTAAACTAAATACCCAAATCCAGCATCCCTTCTTATATCTTTTATCCCCAGTCCCCTAAGTATCTTTGTTGCTCTTCTCTGCACTCTTTCTACAGTCTCCACATCTTTTTTACATCGTGGTGACCAAAACTGAATGCAGTATTCCAAATGCGGCCTTACCAATACATTATTAAGTGGTATTAACACTTCACATGATCTTGATTCTATTCCTCTGTTAATGCAGACTAGAACTTTGTTGGCTTTTTTGGCAGCCTACAGCACACTGCTATTTAAGTGATTGTCCACTAGGATTCCAAGATCCCTCTCACAATTATTACTATTGAGCAATGCACCACCCATACTTTACCTGTGCATTTGGTTTTTCAAGTAAGAACTATAATTGTTTCACCATTGACTTTTATTTTGTAGATAGTGCCCAATGTTTAAGTCTGTCAAGATCCTTCTGTACATTAAGCCTATCTTCTGGATAGGTTATTCCTTCCAGCTTGGTGTCATCTGCAAATTTGATGAGTTCCCCATCTATCCCTTCATCCAAATTCATTTAAAATAAATGAATATCTAAAGAATTATTTCTTGTTTTTTCAGAGGTGTGTGTGTGCACGCATGTGCGTGTTACCATACTATTTGAGGCTGTGGAATTCTAGAATAGCAATAGTTTCTGGATCAAAATGTCAAATAAGAAATCCTTAAATTAAATAAAGCACCATAAAGCTGTGAAATGCAAACTCTTTTAAGTTCTTTAGAACTTTTAAAAACAATAGTGATTTCTTCTTCAGCTGCTGTGTCTTTTAATTTTTGTGGATATTTTTTATGAGATGTTGTCTTTGATTTTTTTAAGACTGTTTGCCACCCATATCATTTGCTGATGTGGAAAGCCATACAAATAGAACAAACATGCAAACAAACTTTATTACCAAGTCCCAAATAATGATGTAGAATAATAATAACTTGAAAATGACAAAAATTAAACCCACCTTTCTTACCAACTAACTGAAATTTAAATAATGAAAACCTTGAGGAATGCATGTAGCAGAGACAGTTATTTAATATCCTATAAATTATCTTGAAATAGCATAAAGGGATTTAAAAAAAACCTAGAAATCCTCTTGAAATGTAAATCAATCTTGCAGTAATTCATCTTAATCACATTTATTTTAGCCTAAATATTTCAAGGAATACAAGACCATCTGTGTAGGTCTTTCATTTATGTCAAATTGAATGTTACATTGAAATGTATCAAGTTGAGAAAACTTGCTAAAATTCCTTACATCAAAAGAAACAAAGCTTAATCTCCCAATATTTGCTATTGTACGCTAAAATTATTATCCAGTAGCATCAAATCTAATTTGCATCGTAATGTAAGAAGAGACAAAGTTTGCTTATTTGTTTACCAAAACCTACTATCTTTGTATATCAGTATCTCATAGTTTGATCACCTTTTAATACTTTTAGAATTTCTAGTTGCAGAAGGAACATTTTAAACCCAAATAAAAAAGAACAAACGTAGTAATCACAGATTATACAAGGCTTATAGGAAGCCCCCTCCCTCCCAATTATTCCCAGAATATTCTTTATTCTTAATATTAAAAAGAGGCTGAATATTATATTTCTCCAAAGAAGAAATGGAGAAAAATCTTAACAAAGGCAGAAATCAGCCGTAGTCTTCCTGCCATAGGAAAACAGCTTCAAATTAAGAAGCTCAAAGAGGCTGGCCTTTAGGAAGGCAAATTTTGTATCCATTCAGAAAGACTGGTCTAATCTATTCATAAACAAACACCTTCAGCCTGCTGAGAGACCGCCTGCTGCCACCTCCCAAAGACCCGTTAGATCACACAGGGTCGGCCTCCTCCGGGTTCCGTCCACCAGCCAATGCCACCTGGCTACCACCCGGGGGAGGGCCTTCTCTGTGGCAGCTCTAGCCCTTTGAAACGAACTCCCCGCGGAGATTCGGATCCTCACCTCTCTCCAGGCCTTCCGGAAAGCCGTCAAAACCTGTCTGTGCCGGCAGGCCTGGGGTTGATGAGTTCCCCGCCCCTCTCGACCTGTATGGCTGTATGATTCTTGTTTATTTTAATCATGTGTATTGTGTTCTATGTTCCCTCTCCCCTTTTGAGTTGTTCGCTGCCCTGAGTCCCTCCCGGAGAAGGGCGGCATACAAATAAACTAAATCTGAATTTGAATCTGAATCAGATCCTGCAGAAGGCTGGAGTTGATGGGATTAAGAATTTACCTCCCCCACCTAAATTCTAAGGACAGGATATGACATTTAGGACATAATAGGATTTACCCACCACCATTAGAATAGCCAAAGACACAAGGCTCACTACATTGCACAACTCCCTGGAGCAGAGATGTCAAACTCAACTTCATTGAGAGCTGCATCAGGGCTGTGTTTGGGGGCTAAGGGAATGGCCTGGAGGGGGCATGGGGTGAAGGGGGACATGGGGCATGGCTGGGGGAAGGAATGGCAGTTTTGCTTTTAGTTTATTTTGCTAGCTGTCTCCTCTGCCAGTGCAAATGGAGCTGGGGGTGGCACGCTTTCCTCTGGGCTCCATTTCTGGCTGCGACGGCCTCTTGCAGACCTCTGTTAGTGAAAACAGAGTCCCAGGGGCTGCATGCACCCCCTGGGACCCATTTTTGACCATAATGGCCTCCCACAGCCCTTTGCCAGCAGAAATGGAAACTTGGAGGACCATGCATGGCCCTCCCAAGCTCTATTTTTGCTGGCAGAGGGACCCAGGCTGGTCTTACACTGCTTCCAGGATGGCCCCAGGCCAGATCTAAGCAGCTGAGGGCTGGATCCAACCCACAAGCCTTGAGTTTGACACCCCTGCCCTGGAGCATCTCAATCAGAAAACCCCATAACTCTATAAAGATCCATCCATTCACCCATTCAATTTGTCAGCCACCCCAGAAACATGCTGCAGAACCTGAAGTTTCTGGAAAACCAAATAAACAAAGACCTTTCTTTTCTTGTAGCCAGCCTCCATTTTATTTCCAGGTTTTTTTCCCCTGGCTTGGAACCAGACTGGATTTTTCTTCCTACATGTGTAAACAAAGCCATGTCTGTCCGGACTATGCTATACATTAGCACCCACTTCTGAAATGTCCAACTCTAAATGAAATAACAGCTTCTGGATTTGATTGATTTACAGTAAGTGATATCAACTAAGAATCTAATATCAAAACTTTTACATTCTGTTTATATCTAGTCTGAGGTATAGACAATAATTGGAAGGGCATGTTAGAGACCAAGGGAGTTGTTAAATGTGATTCCTAAGATTTTATCAAATAAATAGATACAACTGCAACAGAGAATAAGATCCTTATCCTGTTTTACATTGGATTATAATGTTCATCCCATTGAAATAAAGAAGCAGGCATCTATTTTTAAAAGAGATTCATTCTATGTCTCCCAAAGAATAAGAGAGAAAAATACAATGTGCTTTTGGAAACAATCAACTGGGAAACTATCAAGACTAAGAGTCTTTTCCATGTTCATAGATTTAATTTCTTGAAGAGAAACAGATAAAGTGAGATTAATAACATAATCCTTTCTAATGGTTTCAATTTCTTTCTTTTTTTAAAAAAAAGATAATTTCTTGATGAGAATTAAACTATGCAATTTGGATTTTCTTTATTATTTTTTTTAAAAAACTGCTGATTAATTAAACATAAATCTCTATATTTCTTGAAAAGAGGAATGCAATTGCATTATTTCATTTAAGTTTAAAAGCCAGTAGTCTTTAGAATATTCCAAGGAAAAGACAGGATCTCCATTAATTAAAAAACACATCATCTTATCCTATTTCATTTGATTAATACAATGTTTTATCATTCAACAAAGATATCTTCAAAGACCTTTGAGAAAGGTATGCAAATTATTAATAAAGTGAAATTGTTAATTTCTTAGAAAATGATCTGAAACAGTTTTAGCATTTATTTTACATGGTCTAACTTTGAATGTCACTGAAGGTAATATCCAGGAAATAATCTAAACCATTGGTTTTTTTTTTAACTTCCCATCATTATGATGCATAGATTTCAACCGCCAGTAACCAGTATTTCTTGGTCTTGAATACTCCAGGTCCAGGAAGTGGTGAACAAAATATTAGAATTTCAAAACATTAAGGCAGTGTTTTGTAATCTTGGTGACATTAAGATTTGTGCAGAATTCTGGTGTTGAAGTCCACACATCTTAAAGTGGCAAAGTTTGAAAAACACTGATCCAAAGAAACAATTCACAGAAAGGAAAAGATGGAGCTTAAATGCTTTCATTATTATGTATTATTTTTGCACAGTCTTTTTTGTCATTACCCATCTCAATTGGCCTTGATATAATGTCTCTTTTCAAACATTGGCTAGGAATTTTCAATTTGTATTCATTTTTCCCCTCAGGAGGATTATACTTGTGATAACTTCATTTTAAAACATAGACCATAGAATAATAGAGTTGGAAGGAACCTTAGAGGTCTTCAAGTTCAATCCCCTGCCCAAAGAAGGAAAACCCTATATCCTTCTGGACAAATGTTTGTCCAATCTCTTCTTGAAAACCTCAAGTGATGGAGCATCTATAACTTCCAGAGGTTAAGCCATTCCACTGGTGGTCTAATGTCACTGTAAGGACATTTCTCCTTAGTTCTAGCTGAATCTTTCTTTAGTGATCTTCCACCCATTACATTGTCCTGGCCTCAAGTGATTTGAAGAAAAAGTTGATGCCCCTTTTCTCTGTGATAGCCCCTAAACTCTGGAAGACTGCTGTTGTATCACCCCTAGTCCTTTTTGTTTGACTAGCCATACCTAATTCCTTCAATAATTCATCATACGTTTAGCTTCCAGATCCCTTATCACCTTTGTTGCTCTTCCCTTAAACTCTTTCTAGAGCTTCAACATCTTTTTTGTATTGAGATGACCAGAATGGGATGCAGTATTCCAAGTGCAGTATAAAGTGATACACTATGGTATCATTTCACACATCTGGATACTATCCCTCTCTTGATGCCTAGAACTGCATTAGCATTTTGGCACCTGCAGCAGACTGCTGGCTCATATTAGGTAGTGGTCTAATTTTTGTATGGGGACACAGTGGCTCAGTGGCTAAGACACCGAGCGTGTCGATCAGAAAGGTTGGCAGTTTGGCAGTTCAAATCCCCAGTGCCGCATAACAGAGTGAGCTCCTCTTACTTCTGCCAACCTAGCAGTTTGAGAGCACATAAAATGCAAGTAGAAAAATAGGGACCACTTTGGTGGGAAGGTAACAATGTTCCGTGCACCTTCAGCTTTTAGTCATGCCAGCCACATGACCAAGGAAATGTCTTTGGACAGCACTGGCTCTTTGGCTTTGAAACAGAGATGAGCACCGCCCCCTAGAGTCGGGAATGACTAGCACATATGTGCAAGGGGAACCTTTACCTAATTTTTGTATGATCAATAGATGAATAGATTGATAAAGGATGTGAGCTTTCTAGTGCCAGGATAAGAAATTAAACATTAGGGTCTGTCATTCCTGGATTTAGTAAGTTTTTCATTTTGAATTGATAAGAGAAGAAAGAGCGAATGCTACATTTGTACATTGTGGCTGCATCTCTATTTTATTGACAATTCATCTCTGAAGATCTCAAGCTGGAGATAACAGCAGAATCTGGTCCTCTTCTTCCTGGGTCATGCTGGAAGGCCCCTCTCCCACAAAAGCATCTGAGAGAAACAGTTTACTATATAGCCTCTGTTCTTATTCAGCAAAATTATTTTTTTACTTTCATAAAACAGGAAAAGGCACATTCAAGAAGTGCTTGGAATGCTCTCAGGTAAGTTAGCCAGAAATTTAACACTTTGCCGTCTCTGTGATTTATATGGAGGATTAAATCTGATGTTATAGTTCTATGTTTATTTTGCATTCCCTTGGCAATCTTGATGGTATGATAAAGGAGACAAAATAGATGAATTATATTATTTTGTGCCACTTTTTTTAAAGTAATAAACAATTTAGAACTGAATAGATGAACTCAGATAATTGGTGATGTTATTTCTGGGATGCTAATTGATAGTGTAGATCAGAAGTGTCCAGTTTACAGACCGCAGGCCAGATGCATCACATGCTGGCCACCCCCACCCCCATTTTAGCGAAGAGGAAAAAAGGCACAATAGATCACGTGACGACGTGACAATGTGACGATGTGACGAAGCAAGTTTGACACCCCTCGTGTAGATCAATGTTTCTCAAGCTGAGGGATTTTAAAATATGTGGACTACAACCGTGGCACGACAAAACCGCGCTACGCAAAATAGCGGAGATTAAATCACGTCGCTAAAGCCGCCCTCTTCTTCCTCAACAACATCTCCTTGGACGGGCAGCCGCCACCGCCAGGCAATCCCGCTTCGCCAGCCCCGGGAGAGCCTCAGCCGCCACTGCCGCCCACCCTGCCTCTTCCTCCGGGGGAGGCGCCGGCGGCGGAGGCCGCCCGTCCAAGGAGATGTTGTTGAGCTGGACCCTTCCCACGTGCTGCTGCTGGGCAGCCTGCTTTGCCCCGTGCCCGCTGCCGCTGTCAGCTGGAGGAGGAGGGCTACCTTTGGAGGCAAAGAAAGAAGCATGTAGAATGCCCTTCTGTCGCCGCGCTGTTGTCGCGGTGGTAGGGTTGTTTTTTTCTTAGCGCTTCGGACGCCGCGGATTTGCCTCCGCACTTATGTCGGTGCGAATAAGGGCATCACGGTTTTGTGGTGGAACCGACTACAACTCCCAGGATTCCCAAGCCATCAGAGAAAGTTGCTGAGATTGAAAAGCAGTGGTCTGTAGATTATTGTTGTCTGAATTGTTTTGGAAAGCAGGATTTCTATCACAGATGTATTCATGGATTAAATTAAGATTCCCTTTTGCAGCAATTCATTCTGTGGATTTTCATTCTTATAGATTGTGGTTTGGTCCCTTTAGAGATGTAATCACATCCTCGTGTAAAGTGGGGGCAGGAACTGTTTATTGAGGGTATGACAATTGGTACACCACTTGCCTCAGTCCTAAAACGAAAATGAAGCAGGAAATCTAATATATCCTTATAAAACTAAAAGTATTGTAGGCCACAACAGTAGACTCTGGAATATTGTTACAATTTACAGTTTTTCTAACCAATTTCAATTTCAAGGTTGTCTCATTGATGATGCATACATCACTTACTATTATGCTTTCACAGATCCATTAAAAGTGAGATTACTACATATTATTTCTATGTTAGTGAAGGATAAAGAAAAGTGGCCATTCCTCCCTCATTAATCATCCTAATTTCTGGTATGCTTTGTTTAAGATAGCTGGAATGACCCAGAACTATTGTTTGGCTCCTTATTGTCCTACTCCAGGCAATTGGGCAGGAAAAGAAAAGCTGGGAACAAAAATTTTGTGTTAACAAAATTCTTTAATATCTTGTCAACTAAAATTCTCTCTCATGTTCCACTCCTAGAAGAAATCCTTAATGATGCAGATATCTAGTTTAAGCCTGGTATATATGATTTTTCACAGTTCTTCAGCATAATTCCATGGACCACAAAACTGTAAGAATTGGGGGGGAATAGTTGATCACATCTGTGGGAATCATGGGTAGAACTGCTGGTTCAGAATCTAGTTCTGTGCGATGCCTCAGAATTTCACAGCCACAAATCCAGGTTTGAATCCAGAATGGTCATTCCTACATTTGCTCTGCCATCTCCCAATCTTTGGGGGTGGATGGGTTTTACTCAATTACTCCTAATCAACATTGTAAATGTTTCTCCATTTTAAGAATTGGCTCAAACATTTAACCAGTATAATTCTTTCTCAAAGAAATATTTATTTTATTTATTTATTAGTTTGTCAAATATGTACAAGGTGGCAGGTATAAGTATGAACATGGACATGAACAAAGGAAATGAATACAAATAAATGGGGACAGTAGGACAGGGATGGTAGGCATGCTGGTACACTTATGCATGCCCCCTTTATGGACCTCTTAGGAAAGGTGAGGTGAGGTCCACTGTAGACAGTTTAAGGTTAAAGTTATGGGGGTTTGAGGCTGTAACAACAGAGTCAGGTAGAGCATTGCAGGCATTGTCCACTCTGTTGCTGAAGTCATATTTTCTGCAATCGAGCTTGGAGCAGTTTGTATCAATTGTTTGCCCGTGTATTATTGTGGTTCAAGCTGAAGTAGTCATATGGGATGGTCATTGTCACAGAGACTGAGATTTCCCTGCTGGAGACCTTTTGCATCCTCTCCCCTTTCCTTCTATTAAACTTATGTGAGTCTGCATCAGTGGTGGGATTCAGCCAGTCCGCACTTATTCGGGAGAACCGGTTCTTAAATTTCTAAGAGGTTCAGAGAACCGGTTGTTGGAAGAAATCTTCTTTTGGTTTTTTTCCACTTTACAGGGCTAATCCTGTAAGGAAGGCAGGAAGGAAACATTCTGGTGTTGTTTCTAGCTTAATCTTTATTGCCCTGCTTACAGAAACTGCCTCTCCGGTAACCCTTATTACATTGTAACAGCTAAGGCTAAGTGCCCATCGACCTGAGTAATCTTGAGTTGGCCACGCCCACATGGTCAAATGACCACTAAGTCCCGCCTACCCACTTGGTCATTAGGATAGAGAACCGGTTGTTAAATTATTTGAATCCCACCACTGGTCTGCATGTTGAAATGTCTGAATTTTGTATGAGTTTGAATATAAGGAGTGTACTTACTGTTTGTTTCAAGAGTCTCAACATGACACTGACACCATGCCTGCCTTATATCTACCTCTCTCCATATATATTAGAAATAATTTGTTGCTGAAATCTGTCGAGCAGAGTGTGTCTTCAAATGGAGAAATACAACAGTTCTTTGTTAGGTAAAGATTAAATAAAGGAAAGAGGCCAGATAATTTTGCACAACGAGATGAACCTAAATGCAAATATTATTTACCCATTATTTATGGAAAATACTATGAAGCTGTTGCCTACAACAATGGGGCAGGGAAATAGCCTTTCCTCTGATCTGTTACAATTCATGGAACTGAGGATGGAGAGAGAGAGAGAGAAAAGGGAGGCTCCAAACTATTATTTAACTGGTTCTTTCAACTTGTGCTATATCAATGCCCTTTTTAAAGGCTCCCTGGGGGATATTGGAAGCATGTGCCAGAAAAAGCAGTTGACCCTGAGAAGGGAATTCTTCCCTCTGAACTTGCTTGGGTTATGGGTTTATGACTGTAACGAGTTGTGGAAATCAATCTTTTGTGATCTCTGCCCTTTGTACTTTTACTCAAAGGGCTTTCTTCCAATCTATAAATAATCCATTGGTGGTTCTGTTTGAAGATAAAAAGAGATGGCATGCAATGGGAAAGAGGGGTGAAAGGCTGGTTTTCCATTGTGTCCTCCAGTTATTTATACAGGAGCAAATGTGCAAACTTAGAAGGTTGGATTCATCTTATTGACTGGATTGTCACTGACCCTTTCCAGAAGCCTCCTAAAACTGATGGTGCTTTCAAGACAGTTTTTAGGAGGATTAGAAATCCTAAGGTATATTGATTGCATAAATCTAGTAGAAGAGGCATATCCTGGGGGACAATGAACTGGTTATTGCAGCTTCATGAAAGAATAAATAGTAACATACCTCTGTATTTCACTGCATCTCTCTCTTTAACTATAACTGTATCTGTCGTATATCTATCTATCTATGGGGATGGGATCATTGGGAAGTCAAAATCACAGGGGTCACAGTTTTCTCAAATATATGACAATTTCAACATAGTGTATTTCTTTATTGTATTGAAGCATTTATACAGTGCCTGAACTCATGACAAGTAACAAAAATAAAAGAATAATCAATACAATATAGCAGACTTCATTAAAACTAATAAAACAATGGGTCTTTGGCAATCCAAATGAGAAAGTTGACACTCATCCTTTCTTAAAAATCCACAGATTCATGAAAAAGAATCTCTTGAATCTTCTGTTAAGATCATAAGAAACATATATAACATACATTAAAATATACAGTAATAAGATCATTGAAGGGGACGCGGTGGCTGAGTGGCTAAGATGCTGAGCTTGTCGATCACAAAGGTTGGCATTCAGTGGTGCGAATACCTAGCACCGTGTAATGGAGTGAGCTCCCATTACTTGTCCCTACTTCTGCCAACCTAGCAGTTTGAAAGCATGTAAAAATGCTAGCCATATGACCACGGAGACGTCTTCGGACAGCACTGGCTCTTTGGCTTTGAAATGGAGATGAGCACCACCCCCTAGAGTTGGGAACAACTAGTACATATGTTCGAGGGAACCTTTACCTTTAAGATCATTGATTTGCCATAGAATATACTAATAGCAGTGATCCAATATATCAGGGATTGCAACAAAAAGAAGAGGGAGTCAGTCTATTCTCCAAAGCACCTGAGGGCAGGACAAGAAGCAATGGGTTGAAACTAATCAAGGAGAGAAACAACTTAGAACTAAGGAGAAATTTCCTGACAATTAGAACAATTAATCAATGGAACAACATGCCTCCAAAAGTTGTGAATGCTCCAACACTGGAAGTTTTTAAGAAGATGTTGGATAACCATTTCTCTGAAGTGGTGTAGAGTTTCCTGCCTAAGCAGGGGGTTGGACTACAACCTTCCAACTATTCTATTCTATTCTATTCTATTCTATCCTATCCTATCCTATCCTATCCTATCCTATCCTATCCTATCCTATCCTATCCTATATTCTACATTCTACATTCTTGCAAATGCTAATAATATTTTGAGCATCCTATAGAAATAAATGACAGGCTGATGATCTTCCAAAGCACTTCCCAACAGAATAAATAATTTGGGAGTTTTAAAAGCTGCTCATAATCATGTTGAAATTGAGAAATCAAGAGACTTTTTTTTTTAAAAAAATGAATATTGCCATTTGAAGTTTGAGGCCATCAACATTCTTTTTTGCAATATAAAATGTTTTGAAGAAATCATTAATGAACTGGTCTAGAGTGTGAATACATTTTTTCCTGCTGAAATTCTTAAGCGCACACAAACACACGTCTGCTATTTTTAAATTGGGATTATCCAAGACGAGTGCTTGACAGACTTCATTATAGTCGGCATTCATACCACCAGGGAACGACTGAAAATGAAAACATTTACTGTCAAACAGATCTGTGACAAAGTAATTTTGCATTCCTAGGTAGTATGCCTTTGAAAGGGCTGCTCAAAAATTATAAAAAAATATATCTCGGGGAAAACTGAAATAAAAAATGCAACCAATTCAGCTCAGCCTTTAGTATATTTGAAACATTTCTCAGTAATAACATCTTAGATTAATTTATTTTTCAGGGATTCTCCCTTCCCCTCCTTTGAGCACACTGGATATTTAGAAGGCAATAGATTTTAACTCAAACGTATTATGGCAATAGGACCTTGGAGAGTAATCATGTTCTACAGTTTGAATAAAATCATATCACTGTCGGCTAGAACTATACTAACTACCAAGAGAGAACCCTTAACAAATCTATACTTGTGCATCTGGGATTGTGGTTAATGCTTAATGAGGCTAGATAGAGAAACAGGGTTTAGTGTTTCTGAAAAAAATATTTTGAAAGCCACTTTATATAAATAGAGAAAGGAAGATCCAAAGAGGAAGATCTTGGAAGTTAATTCCCATATTGCATCAAAGTTAAGGGAAAAAATGTAATATCCTTTGACAGCATTAATATATGTTGGGCATTTCAAGGTTATTAAAACAAATTCCATTCACATCACTAAAGCTATTCCAAAATACTCATGTCAGCAAGTACCTTCTTCGGTGTTTTATAACCCCAGTTGTCTTTTTCTAATTATTCCTGCACATCCATACTTGAATTTGGTAGAGGAAAACGCTGAATTTGTTGCACTGAATAAAATGAAAGCCGAATGAGATGAAATGCAATAAGGATAGAGTGATTTTCATCCGTATAGAGCAATCAGATTATGGCATAATAAAGCTTAAGAGTAACATTATATGTGTTGAGAGTGGAGAATGGGAGGGAGAGAAGAAAGTCATTTTTTTTGCAGGTTTGATTCTTTCTCCCATTAAAAGTTCATCAATAAAATTCAAACAGCTTGACTTCGTTGAAGACAGTCAATTGATAAAGGGTTAATTTTGAAGTTATTTAATATTTGTTTAGAAATGGAAAAATGTAATTTTAAATTTTCCTTGAACGGGATTACTGTAAGTAGATAATCTTAAATGGAATGTTTTGCTTTAAAATAAAAATAAAAATGGAAGTTAAATTATCATCAGGAACGTTTTAAATATAGGATTGGAAACGAACAGTATATCCCCTGAACGAATATCAGAAAGTTGTGGAATAATTCTGTTTGTGATTCCATCAATTCTGTATAGGGAACTCATAGCCTACTCATGCTCTCCAAGACTATCAAAATTTTAGGCTGGAAATATAGTTACAAAAAACAAATAATTGTGCCACGGCTTTTTATTATATTTAAAAGAACCCATTTGACCAGAATCATTCTTATTGGGCATCCAGAAGTTTTTCTATGGGGTTCAAACCTTCTAATAGAAATTGAACTCACAGATTGTTTTATGTTTTCCCACTATATATTTCTATTCATTTCTATGAAGGAGTGTTATGTATCCAATAGACTGAATGCAGCTATAGAAAAAAAGGGCACAATCCCAGCATATCTTACATCAGA